>NC_056525.1:241468332-241547551 GCF_019175285.1 Sceloporus undulatus
CATGCATCATTTAAATAGCATACCTCCAAAGAGACCCGAAGCAGCTTTATTTTGGCAGTCTGTAACAGGCCTTAATTTGTTTAATTTATATCCTGCCTTTCTCCCAACATGGGATCCTAGGCGGAATCCTCTGTATAAAAACTGGAATTCATGTTCCATGTAAAAAAAATCTTACCCATCTGCACACCAGACCTTGTTTTCCATGCAAATCATTCTAGATCTGTATAGCAAAGCTCATTTGCAGACCGCAAAAGTGAACTCTTGTTTCATGAAAAGACTTTGTGGTCTGCAAACAAAAACTCATTTTTATGCAAAATTCCCTTGGACTTAATCTCTTATTTCCATCTTTTTTATTTTTTAAATTTAATTTATATGCCATCTTTCTTCTAAATTAGACACAAGATAGGTCACAAAATATACTTTAAAAAGCAGTGCAATTTTAAAAACACAACAACATCACATTAATATAACAAATTTAAAAAATAAACCCATTACAAACATACAAAAGCAAACCTCTTAATAAGAAACCTCCTTGGATGCAGTTACATATTAAAAGTGTGGGGTGAAGGGTGCATGTAGGGGGGATGGGGCTTCCATGATTGTGATTTGCCAGTGTTTTACTGGGCACACCAATGTTGCCATGTCCTGCCCCAGTGGAGGATCGCAGGTGTAACTGTGTGGCTGAGCAAAGGGATAGCCATCCAATGGGATGGCAGCTAGGTAGCAGGTGATCTCCAGTGGTGTGTTTGTGCAACAGTGTGCATGGATGGTGAGCAGCCAACAAAAAGAATTACCCAGCAGCATGGCTTGATGATGTGCCATGCAGTCGGGCTGTATGCATTCAGGCTGCCTTGGGAGCAGCTGGTGCAGACAGTGGGATTTTGAACCACTTCTGGAAAAAGCAGTTTCGAGCTGCTTTTTTCCTGCCCATCTGTTCCACCACATAGTCTATCAAATATTCTGGACCTGTGCCGTACAGGGTTTTACAGGTCATAATGAACATTTTGAATTGTGCTCAGAAATGAATTCATAACCAGTGATGTTGTTTTAACAAGGGAGTTATACACTCCTAAAACTTTCATATCCTTCCCATAATCTTGGCTCATTGATTGAAGAGATGAAGAAACCAGTGGCCCCCATGCCAACCTCCCTGAGGTGGAGGAAGGTCAAAGGTTCTCCTCCTGTGAATGATAAAGGTCTTCATCAATATGCTAACAGTCAAGGAAATATATAAGAAGAAAAGTGACACATGGGGGGGGGGGGCAAATAAGCAATCCAAGCATGTAACCTCCAGCATTTGGAATTTTAAAGAGAAAAAAAGCACTTGTTAACTATTACAAAATAAATGAAAGTGATTTTTCTTTCTGGAATGCATGCAGATGTACCAATGTCAGACAACAAATCCAGGCCTAGGGTAATTTATTATTATAATATGACAACAAGTGATATAGACATCTGTGATCAGTTGCTCTCGGCATGTATTTCCAAACACTTTTGTTAATTTATTATCTACTAATGGCATTTATATGTCAGCCTATAAATAAAAGGTTCTCTGAGTGTTTTCCTGCCCCTCTCAATATGCACATTTGAATGTTTGATCCTTGACTTGCAGCTAGGGATATATGATAAATTCATTTGGCTTGCATTTCACACCAGATTTGCACTTCCCAAACTGGAACATAGTTTGTCATGAAAATTCATAAATTTGCTAAGTTTGCAGTGCACTCTATGATAATAAGAGAAATGAAATAATAGTCCTTCGTTAGCTCCAAGTATGTGAAACATAGGCCCTGTCCAGATGGGCCTTTTAGCACATATGTAGTAGGTGCTAGGGTTGCCTCAGAGCATCCTTTACAGCAAGGGTAGGCAGCCTTTATGAGCCGGGGGCCGGGTTGCTGTCCCTCAGACAACTGGGGGGCCGAAGCCAAAAAATAAATAATTAAATAATTTTTTAAAAAATTAAATAAATAAATAAACCGGGACAAATGCAGGACAACATTTTCAAATGGTGGACACATTTTTTAAAAAAAGTGGAAGACATGCAAAAAAAAAAATGCTTATTTTAAAAAAAATGTTAATATAAATGCATGTTTCTGAGGCGTCTATAGACAATTGCTCCCCTTGCCCCTGCGCGTGAGAGGCCAAAGGCCCCAGCGGCAATCTGCAGCATGACCGGGCTGGGGCCGGTCCCAAGGCCTCGCCGGGCCGCAGGTTGCCTACACCTGTTTTACTCATTCCAAGCCAGAGTTGTATGTTCAAGAGACAATGGGTCCCTCTTTGTTCTTGTTAATGTTATGATGATGCTGGCATCTATGTTGATGGGCATTATTGCATTCAGAAGACAGGGTAGCTATAAGATTATTCCACCAGATTTCCCCCCTGAAAAATGCAGGCTTGTGTTTAGTCTATGCCAAGCCTTCTTTGTCTTCCCATTGCTTCATTTTCCTACACCTTGGGGATACTTGTAACCTTTGCTTCTCTTCACACAGCTCTCTTGGATGCTTTGGGCCACTGAACTTCATTTGCTCCCTCATTAAAAGACTAAATATAGATTGGCACTTTGTCTTGTGAGCTGTCAAGAAGCATCAGGGGCCAGCACAGTTGTTGATTTAAAGTTAAACCTAGTTGCAGGCAATTTTTTCCTCTGTCTGTCTTATATTGCCTTCTTATGCTTAAGCTGCACTGACCTCTCCCTGTTGCCTGGCCCTCGATTCCTACAATGGAGTGGCTGTTTGTATGAGTTGTGTGTCCACTGCTGCTGTTGATCACTTCACTTTGAGGGCAGAACAAGGCAACCAGTGGTGATCATATGTTTGGGTGCCTCCTTCTTACTTCAGACTGAGTGACTGACTGGCGGTGGATGCACTGGGCAGCTCAGAAGGATGCCAATGCAGATAGCCACCTTGGAACTGGAACAGAGGGTGCTGGATCTTCGCAGAAGATACACAGTAAGAGATAAGTAGAGAGCTCTTGTAGCACTTTTGAGACTAACTGAAAGAAAGAAGTTGACAGCATAAGCTTTTCTAGACTTAAGTCTACCTCCAGAGATGCAAATTTGTAATTTGCAAATGCATCAGAGGAAGTAAACTTAAGTCTATGAAAGCTCATGCTGCCAACTTTTCTTTTAGTTAGTTTTAGAGATACTGCATGATCTCTCTACATATGGTTGGACCTTCATATCCACGGGGATCTGTTCTGGACCTCCCCTCCACCATGGATACCAAAATCCACACATGCTCAATTCCCATTAAAATTAATGGCGGCAGAGCACACACATGCCCACTGTCTACGTGTGCCACCATTAAACAAAACAGGTTTTTTTCTGTCTGTGTTCAGTTAAATCTGCCAATGGCAAGTCTACCAATAAGGAGAGTGGCCTGTATTAATTCTATGGACTAAGGGGCTGCACAGACGGGTGGCAGGACCTCGCCCCTTTTCACCCCAGATTGGGTCTGTGGCAACTGCATGCCGTGGCCTCCTCAGGGAGCAGAAAGAAACCACAAAAAGCAGGGGGTTTTTTGTGACCTGGAAGGGGTGTCATAGGTGGGGCAGTGCACCCTTCTGATGCTGTTTCCATGCTGCGCCATTTGGGCGCTGCGCTGGAGGTGTGTCATCATGATGCACACCATCTAGAAGGGTACATGACATAATGGTGCCCAGGCAGCGCCGTTAGGGCTTGGTGTATGCGAACGCTCAGTCCTCACCCTGCCCACAGGCCGGCATAAACTGACTATGACTATGGCGGGTTCTAGACCACCGCTTTGAGGCGGTCTGCCGCCGCCACCTGCTCCGTGCAGGAGCCACAGCAGCCATACTGCGCGGCTCCCGCGCGGAGCAAAAAAGAAACTCCGAAATGGAGCTTCTTTTCGCGGCGCACTGATGACGTCGTGAAGCACCAAGGGCGCATTCGTGACGTCATTAGCGCCGCACGACGTTCGGATGCTTAGCGTCCGATACATCAATATGGCGCCGGCCATGTAGAAGAGCCGGCGCCATATTGTACGGACACAGTCCGTATTAGACTCAGGGGCGTCTAGAAGAGACGCCCCTTTTTTAAAATGGGACGTCCTGCGGACGTCCCAACTGCCAGTGTGTAACCGGCCTAAATCTCTGAATAGTAAAAGGTAAGAGGGGTTTTTTCGTGTTTGTTTCTGGGGTTTTTTTTTTTAAAAAAAACAACACTGTAAGTCATTGTGGCATAGTGGTCTGAGTACTGAACTACAATTCTGGAAACCAGTGTTCGATTCCCCGCTTGGCCATGAAAACCTACTGGGTGATTTTGGGGAAATTGCTCACTCACAGCCCCAGAAAAACCTATGATAGGTTTGCCTCAGAGTCACCATAAATCAGAAATTAGATGAACATGAACAACAGCAACAGCAACAAGAGTGTTATTTCCTGGTGCCGGTGCTAATGCTGAATGGCCTGGACGCTGCCTGGCTTATGTGCACCAGAACCAGGGTTTGGACCATGCATCATCTGTACAGGATGCCACCAGAACCAGAGAGAGCAACAGATCTTCTAGACCATGCAGACAAGGCCCTAAACTACAAAGATTCATATCAGTCCAGAATTCTCCTTATAGGCTTTCATGACACTTGCTTTTCAATCATTGTTCAAATATTTTCTAATATTCTTTCCATTTCTAGTATGCAGGGAGGCAGAAATATCCTAACTCCACAATCAAGGTTTTCATATCTCTCATTACATTTGCTTTACTCAGAGATCTGTCAAATGCCTTTTCACCACAGTACAGTATCAAAATACTACTTTGTTTTTATCAGCATTTTAGAATGAAGCTTAAAGCTGTGGTTTCTATGATACAGAAGAAAGGAGGGATGAAGAAAGCTTTCTTTTGGATGCTGCTGGAAGAGAAAAGTTCCTTTTGCCACCATGGAAGTACAAGTTCTCACCATCGAAGTGCTCAGTTAGAGGAAAGGAACTGTCACACCCAGGACCAGTGAGTGTGTCAAAATCCTCTGTCAAACAAAAAGGCTCCCATACTACCCTTATCACCTCTTATCACAAAGCTTAAGGACATGGAAGTTTCATTTATAATTCACAGAGAAAAGTTTTGTGTGCCTGAAGTCACAAAAATAAGCAAAGGTGACTGAAGCGTCCTTTGTTTTTTATCTAATCTTTGAAACATCAAAGTATCCAGGTGTTTCTTTGCCAAATTGACAAGGACAGAGCGAATGAAGGTGAGGGGAGACTGAAAAAAAAAAAAACCCAGACCAAACATCTTTCTGACATGAAGAGACTCTAAGAAAAAGTTAACTCTATAGTGCTGAGCCTTTAGCTGTGACATTCCCCTATAGAAATCTGCCTGGTGACCAGATTTTCCAAAAAGCTGCCAAAATACTACTACATTTAATAGCATAGTTTATCTCTTTACAATAAGCTAAATTGGCTAAAATTCACTTTCTTGCAAAACTATTAAGGCAGAAGAGTCATGTCCTTCATTACATCTGATCACCCCAAAGGACGGTAATAATCTCTCTTGGCTTGAATCAGGCAATTGATATCAACTAGAGGCACCTTTCATACAACACAATGAAACCACTAATCCCCTTTAACTACTACTGTTGTGTCCTAATAGCCCATAAGGTTTATCCTCTGGCGAGTCACTAGACTTCTGCCTGAGAATTCTCAATACCTCTTTCTAAACCTCCAATCCCAGGAATCCATAGGCTGAAGCCATGTCACGGCCCTCACCACAACCTGTCCAGATGATGCCAGGTCAGAGCCCTGATTTGGGTGCAGACTTTCATCACATGGGAAGACCAGTTCCACATTGAATCTGGGCCATCTCTGCCTTCAATTGAATTTTTAAAATCTATACAGTGGGCTCTGTGTATCCCTGCGGATACCAAAATCCATGGATGCTCAAGTCACATTGTACTTAATGGGGGCATGGCCACACAGCAGCGCCTCCATTAGGGAAAATGAGATTAGAGTCCCCCTTCCCTCTACCCTCCTCCCTCCCTCCTTCCTTACCTCCTTCCTTCTTTCCTCTCTGCCCCAGCTTGATTTTGTGGGTGGAATCTTCCACCCAGTCATTCAGAATGGAGCCTATGGGCTCCAAGACTCAAGCCCCAGCCCTGGCACTGGCTCCCTTTGGCCAATGGGGCTCTTTTACAAGGGCTGTACCTGTAAAGACTTCTTTAAGGAATTTCATATGCTTTTTGGAAGATCCTGGTGATCAGCCACAGAACCACTAAGATCTATGGTGAGAACTAGCTGGGAGGCTGAAGAGTCAAACTTTGAAGACCTGTTAATTCTCTGGCTAGTGGGTTGGCTCAGTTCTTCTTTTCATTTCCATCTTTGATTGAAACCACGAACAGAGAATCAGTGAGCCTATATTTAGTACTCACCTGGCCTAATGACAATTTAGGCCTCCTGCAGACAAGAAGACAGCAGATTGCTTCAGTTGTTGAAGGTTGAGCCAGCCAACTATATGCCATAATTGCTGGATCATAGATATTTATGGGATTTGAAGAACAGCCATGTGAGATGGCAAATCCCAGGTTAAGCTCTCTATCCAATCCAAAACTTTGTTAAAATAGTCTGGCTCCTATCCTAGCAGAATCAAAACAGTGACAATTTTCCCCTACTCTCAGATTGGTTCCAATACAATATACAGAGAATCTCTGGAGGAATACACATTCTTTTAGCAAAGCCTCGATTTCATACCAGTCCAGTTAGGTTTCTGATTAACAACCAGAATTTGGGATTCCTGACAGAATGTTAACAAAACTTTTAGCAATGCTCTTATCTTTTAAAGAACCAAAACTAGCCACAGAAGGATTATGCTTGAAGTGAAGTTATGTCAAGATTCCCTCCCTAGCTTAACTGCTCCTAGAATGAGACATTACAGAGACGAATTTGGTTCCCCTGATGTAACTGACCTTGGCAGCTCTGCAATCTTCACAAAAAGAAGCTGGTCAGTCCATTGGGCAGCCTTCCCTAATCCGATGCTCTCCTGATGTGTAGGGCTACTACTCCCATAATTCCTCCTGCCAGCCTTGAGCTTAGTGCATGGGGTATGTATGGGCACCAGTTTAGGGAAGTTTGCAATAGAGTAGACCAGATGTAATGAAGGAAGGACCTTGTACAGCTTGAACAGTTGTGAAAAAATGGAGTGTTGGTAGGTTCTACTTGCCAAAGAGGGATAATTTCTAAGTACATAGGAGCCCTGTCTACTTTGCATAGTAACCTTGTCTACTTTCTACATACTGACCTATCCTCAGAACAAAATTATTCCATCCTTTCCTTTTTGCAAGTCATTCTTCCTTTACTATCAGTAGGTTTCTTAAACCTGCTACGTTCTGCCAATAATGCCATTTCCTTTTCCTTTTGTCATTTCTTTTTGTATTGTAAGCATGAGGGCAGGGAACTCAAATTAGCAATATGTAAACTGCTCAGAGCATTTGTTTCAGAAGAGCAGGTATAAATACAATAAATAAAATATAAATAAGTAAATAAAAACCCTTGGGAAGCTGATCTTTGCAATGTATGAGCTGCCATATTACTAACTCCTCTATGTAGGCTGGGAATGGCTGTTTTAAATTACCCACCATGCTCCAAATTAGTGCTTTTGGGGGGATGCTGTGGGGGGTTTTAAAATGGTTTTTGTTAGCCAATGATGTTTTTGAGCATATGTGTAATTAGAGGCCTACTGATATATGAGGGTGCTCATTCAAAAGAAAGCTGCTAAAGATGCAGTCAAACTTCAACCTAACCCAATCATTTTCAGTCTTTCTAATAACTCATATCCCGTGACCTTTGTGAACTTGACATTGGACCCTGACCTGCTTTGCATTTTGCAAGGGCAAAGGGAGGACTGATTTTGTTCTAGCTGAAACCTTCTGGGCTTATTTTCTGATTCGACTCTGGTGAAAATTCTAAACTCATCACCTAGGATCCCCCTGCAAACTAAACATAGGGGCTCCATGTTGTTGTTATTATTGTTGCTGTTGTTTTGGTATCAAAACAGAAATCTGACAACTTGCAGCATCAAGATTGATCCGCTGGGATTTTCTATTCCCTCCTTTGACCTGTCACATCAGAAAGTATCACAGTCTTTAGTGACAGAGCTGAGCTCTGGCTTAGAGATGCCTGGTTATGGGCCAGTGATTCATGGTGACATGTGGAGAGCAAGCATCACACATTGTTCGCCAAGCTTCATTTACAATGAAAATGAGTCAATGCCTCAGATCTAGATTCCATCCCCAGACTATCAGCAAGGCCACCTGCTGACCACTCAAGGGATCCCCTTGGGTAGGAAAAAAATCTGCAATGCCTATAATCGGCAGTCTGATTCAATCTGATGTGACTCGCTAGCTCAAAATGTATCTCTTCCCAGTGGGCTGTGACAACCATTACTGAGAAATTATAACTCATGGACTACCAGCTTTTTGGGAGGGGGGAGAGCATAAGGAAATCTTGGAGCAGAAGAGGGAGAACAGAGTCCTTATTTCTCATCATGGAGGAAGAAAGGATTAATATTGTGTTACTGGTTTTTATCTATTTTTATGATGTGTTTGTAACTGGTTTTAATTCTGTGTAAACCGCTTTGATCTTTTGGAAAAGCGGTATATAAATAAAAATTATTATTATTATTATTATTATTAACTGTTTTAATAAATTCAAAAACATAGCTGTTCTAGTCTGTAATATCAGCACACAAAGTGATATCACAGCACTCAGGGTTAGAAGATCCTATTGTACACTGTTTTAATAAATGTTCTGTTGCTGCTATGTGTAGGTGTGGTGTTAAGTTGTTATTGTTGTGTGCCTTCAAGTCATTTCCGACTTATGGTGAACCTAAGGCAAACCTGTCATAGGGGTTTCTTGGCATGTTTCTTGAGAGGGGGTTTGTCACTGCCATCCTCTGAGATTGGAAGAGTGTGATTTGCCCAAGGCCATCCAGTGGGTTTACATGGCCAAGCTGGGATTCAGTACAGGGTATACAGTGTCATAGTCCAACTCTCAAACTACTACACCACACTGGCTCTGTAGGGTTAAATATCATTTTCCAAATGGGGGTGGGGTCCTTCATATTTGCTGTTCCTGAAAAGGCAACAGAAAACTACTTATCACTCAGGACATAATTCGTGGAATTCATTGGTGATGGTCACAAGCTTGGATGGACACATATGTGGATGTGAATAGCTACTAACTGTAATGGTTATATGGACCTCACATGCCATAATAGTTAAGTGGAACTCTCACTAGCTACTAATCATAATGGTTCTATGGAAATCTCCAGTTCAGAGGCATGTTTGCTGCTGAATGAAAATTGATAGGTTGCAACCATAGGGGAGAACATTTGCCATCTCAGCCTGCTTGCTGGCCTCCCAGAGGCATCTGGTTGGTCCTAGTGGGAAAAGGTATGGTATAGTAGATTGACCTTTGGTCTCATCCATAATGACTCAGACTGGATTCTTATTTTCTATACAGACAATAGATTTGACATAAACCCTGTCTTCATAGGAGTTATTCATTCAATGGACATAATCCAGAATGAATCTGGGCTAACTCTACATTGTTCACGCACATCCCCAATGTACCCAATTGAGAATATTTGGGGGATGGGGGCTCCATCTTTATTCAAATGCTTGTCACACTAAAAATAAAAATATGAATGGTTTATTTTACACATAAAGGGGTCTTCACATGATGAAGAGGAATGGGAATCATATATCTCCCCAATCCTGCCTTGCTGTTTACAAGATGAGCACAGATTCTCTGAAAAGAAGAAGCCTACACACCCACATACAGAACGCTAAATATATGGGATTTTGTAGTCTAGCACCCTGATCACACAGGGTTCTAGACTGCATGGAAGCCCATATATGTAGAGCTCTATGTTTGTATGAGAAGTTTCCTCTCTTTAGATATCCATGTATGACACAAACATCCTAGGGGGGTGGGAGGCAGGGTAATTATAATCAAATCCAATAAAAAATACTGGTAATGGGACATCTAAAGCAATAACTATTTCAGCCATTGCAGGTAAATTTACAGCAATTGGATTCATAATGCAAAGAATGCTGTCCCCCAAACATGAGTTAGCAGCATGTGGAAAAGTGGAAATATTTGTGGAAATGACTGATTTTGATATTTATCAATTTTAGTGGTCAAGAGTGGGAGTAGGTTGAAAGGCAGTAGCAGGGGGTGCTAAAGGATTAAAAATTGCATGGCAATCCCACACAACTTTCCCTGGAGACATTTTTCACCATTTCATCTGCTGCTCATTTAGGCTAGGACTGTTACATCTCTGCTAAGGTGTGAGATGGAAATGAGAACATAAAATATACAACTGTATGAAACAATGTTCTTAAAACACTTCCTCTAGGAAATGTCAGGGTTAATCACACTCCACAGCTGGGAGTTACTGGCCCCGATTAGAATATGACATTTGTAATAATTCTAAGAGGGCATTACCCAAATAACAGGTGGAAATCGGGTAATCCAGCTCCTGTACCATTAAGAGAATAATGAGCCTCTATTTTCAGTAAAGCAGAGCAAAAATGGGAGAAATTCCTCCTTGTCAGATGTTTTTAATAGAGTTCTAAAATGCCAAGCAAATGTTGTTGGAAGCAAAGGGAAGGGAAAGCCTGACATCCTTATATTTAAATGGCAAAAATTTCCCCTAGACACACTTCCAGTTAAACATACACAGTGGTCAGGTTGCATTGATCATCTCATACATTTTATGGGAGTTTGGTGCTTACAACTAAAGATGCAAACCATAGCCACCCAAATGGCTGCTGTTTATTCCAAAAGTAACATTTGGCAGTTGACAAATGGTTCAGTGACAGGGAAAATGTTCTTCATGCAGAAGGTCCCAGGTTCAACCACTGACCTGACTTGTTTATACATCTTCTCACAGGGACAGGAAAAAGAAAAATCATACAATTTCCCTGAGAAATTTTGGTTCAGCTCTAATTTCAGCCATCTGAAGACAGAACGGAATAGGTAGTTCAGAGATTTGAATTTCATTTTTGGAGAAAAGGTGGCTACAAATCAATAGACCCAGTGTGATGTAGTGGTTTGAGTGTTGGACATGGCTCTGGAGACCAGGGTTTAAATTACTAAATGGCATGCTCCCCCTTTCCTAGTGTTAAAGCATGATCTTCCAAGATAAAGGCACAAAAGAGGAGTATTTGCAAAAGAGGAGAATACGTTTATGTGTTACTTTAGGAGGTTGGTCTGCAGCATGAAACTTTTTTCCCCAAGCACAGCCTTGTTACTGCAACATCTCTTAAAGTCAACTCTGACTTATTGTAATCACAACATTGGGTTTCATTTGCAAGATTTATTTAAAGGCTATTTGCCACCATCTTACTTGGAAGCTGAAAGAATTTGACTTTCCCAAGTTTCACCCAGTTGGTTTCCATGGCTGAGTGATGATTTGAATCCTGATTTCCTACATGCCTAGTGCAGGACTCAAACTACTACACCACACTGGCTCTCCCAACTTCTTTAAAGATTGAAGATAGAACTGCCTTAACCTCCTTCCTCTGGTCAATGGCAGGGGAAGTAAAACACAGTAAGAATGGGAATTAACAGGGGCCTGGTTCTAGTTTCATGAATCATGTGAAGGGCTGGAGTAGAACAGGGACTCTGGTTGTAGCTTTGTGGCTCATGTGAAAGGTAGGTTAGAAGTGTTGAACTGCTTTAAGTCCCTCCATGGGTAGGTCTACTACACTGGCCAGAATACTCCAGGCTGCTCCCAAAGTATTCTGACCTCAAAGCTACCCTGAATTCTCCCATTACCTGGATACAGCAAAGTGTTTTCTCACTTGGTTTGGAGAAATAGTTATTTTATGTTTCTCCCACCTCCTTTTTTAAAAAATTCCCATCTCAAATGGGAAGAAATAATGGAATTTTAGCAAATTCTTCAAAAATGAACAGAAATGAAATTCTTCCCTATAAACATTGTTAAAGTGCTATAGACAGAGCTATTTCCAGAACAGTGAAGACAATATTGTATGCCAAACATATTGCTCTTAAAAAAGAGTCTTCCAGCCAAAGAAGTAAGGAAGCTCCAAGAGCCTTTTTACATGACAAAAGAAAGCCAAGAAGTAGCTTTCTCCTTATCTCTACACATGACATTGCAGCACTTCTGTTTTTCCAGAGGGAAAGGATTACAAAAGCACTTCTTTTGCCCAATGGATTTTCCCTGCATGACAAAAGACACACGTTTATGACTCTCTCTCTCTCAGGAAGAGAATGGAAGTGCTTCGATGACATGCAGAGAGGCATGAAGAAAGCTGCTTCTCTCTCGATGCCTCTAAGATTTCTTTTGCCATGCAATAGAACTCCAATTCTGCAAAATCATGATTGAATATGTAAGGATTCAGTGCCAGATTCAAAGTTCTATGATGGGACATATTAATCTTTATTTCACTGGTCCAGGAAATTGTCAGAGAGTTCAGAGTATAGTAATTTCTGATTCCAAATAACCCTTGAAGAGGGCTGTAAGAATATACATAGGCTGAAAAGTGACGGATCACCCCTTCCCAATTAAATAACCATTTTTAGAACATCTTTAGATGTGTCTTCAGTTTCTTCTATGAATTTTGTTGGATGTTCCACATTTTCTGCCTCTCTTTCAAATAAGGAGCCTATTAGTGTTGCTATTGGTGTGAGGGGGAAAGACATAGAAAATTTTATACAGAAAATTTTATTCACATGAACATGGTTGGCCATGCAGGAATTTCCATTTTAGATTCAAAGCCTTGTGTCAGAATGAATGAATCTGTCTGATTTAATTTCTCTTACATTTAGTGTTGTCGTCATCTCTTGGCACCCTGACTAGAAAGGGATAAGTTAAATTCTTATCAACAATGAATTTAAATTAACTTTCTTCCCCCTCCTTGGGCTTTGTCAGATGTAACATGAAACACACAAAGCAACTACATTTCAGATTTCACTTGTATTGTATTTAGTGGTTCGTTGTTATACCTGAAACATCATGCATGTATTGGACTATCTCACCTGCATTCTAAACATTCCAGAGCAGAAGATTAGTAGCCCCACTTTGATGTATAAAACTAGAATTATTTATATTGAGCAGGATTTTGGTGATCTTGTTCGTGCCATAAGGAAGATGTGAAAAGAATTAAAAAAAAATCTTGTGGGTTGTTCATTACATCCCACAATGCATCTCCTATTGTCCTTATGCCTCTATAGATAAGCAGCTCACACATAGTGGGGAGAGGCCAGTACCAACAGGTCTGCCTTATTATTTTGATCACTACTGCATACACTGCTATTTTATAATGAATCGCAGTCAGCTTTACCCCAACTGATTATGGGGTGGACCTGCTGCAGCTCGCCCAGGTTTAATGAGACTTCAGAGAAATTAGGCGGAAGATCTTGACCCGAGTTGCTTTGACAAAGGCAGCAGCCACAAATTGCTCCTCTGTGTTGATCATGGATGTGCCCTCATGCCACCTGCCTCAGCTGAAGATTTTCAGCAGAAAAAAACACTCCACTTCCACAAATGCAAAACAAATTACTCTATTTATCCATTTATTTGTTTGTTTGTTTATTTCATTTGTATGCTGCCTTTCTCCCAGAAGGTACCCAAGGCAGCACAAAGATAGTTATCTAGCTAGCTAATTAACTAGATAGACAGACA
This sequence comes from Sceloporus undulatus, assembly GCF_019175285.1. Classification (NCBI taxonomy): domain Eukaryota; kingdom Metazoa; phylum Chordata; class Lepidosauria; order Squamata; family Phrynosomatidae; genus Sceloporus; species Sceloporus undulatus. Next base: position 241,481,987 of record NC_056525.1, read on the forward strand.
GACAGACAGACAGACAGACAGTGTTTAATGATGTACACCAGGATCTCACCTTCCTCCCCCATAATTCTAGCTCCTTTCCACATGACTACACCTCTGACAGTATGCCACATTCAGAATGTTGTGGCTGAAGGGAGAAAATCAGAATTGTGTGAGTTATTATGCCATTTCTGATTGGGCATCAACACCTTTGGTTGTTCCTTTGTCTTAAAAATATACCATGATTCCTAGAAAGAACAATATCTCTGTGTGATAAGAATTTGGAGAAGCAGAAGTAACTGTGAACACCCACAACAATAATCTTGAACAACTTTTAAAGTTTACCAGTTTAGCCCCACAGGAAGAGATCTGGCAGTTGACTTTTTAATGTTTCTTTTTGTTGTTGTTGTTGTTGTCATTTTTGTTTGGGATGTATGTGTGAGAGAGACAAAGCGGTAACCTCCACATCACATAAAAATGATAATAAGGCACTGTTGCTATTAAGTTACTCTATTGTCCAATTTGCTTCTAACCAATTTTGCTGTATAACTGCAATTATTGGCAACACAGAATATAAAGATAGAGAAAGAGATAGAGATAGAAAGAGAGAGACAGAGAGACAGAGGCCTGTAATACTAATAATAATAATATACTATTTATTTGTATACCGCCCCTGGCAAACCAATCCGCGGCGGGTTAACAAACAGTAAAATATAAAATATGACAATTAAAAACCTTTATCCCCCCCCCTTAAGACAGTATTAAACAATATAACATATTAAAAACACATACAAGCATAAAAACAGCAGTTAAAACTAAAAACCCTGATATCCCTCTGTTGATCCTCAACCATCACTAAGATGGGGCCACGGGAGGAATGAGGGAATCAGGGAACCTGGGAACCTGGGCCGGGATGGTTAATCTGGAAAGGCCTGCCGGAAGAGATCCGTCTTGACCGCTTTTTTAAGCTGTCTAATGTGTTATCTGACGGATCTCATCCGGCAGGTCGTTCCAGAGTTTGGGGGCGACCGCAGAGAACGCCCTCTGGGAGGTTGCCGCAAGCCTAGATTTAGAGGCTGCAGTAAGTTCCTCCCAGAGGACCGGAGAGTGCGGGGAGGATTGTACGGGGGAGGCGGTCTCTAAGATAGTTTGGACCCAAGCCATTTAGGGCTTTAAAGGTGTAACCAACACCTTGTATGGGCCGGACGTGATAGGCAGCCAGTGGAGGGACCTCAAAACGGGTAGTATGTGGTCCCTCCTAGATTACCTGACACAAGCCTGGCTGCCATGTTTTACCAGCTGTAATTTCCGAGTCACGCACAGTGGTAGCCCCATGTAGAGTGCATTACAGAAGTGTTACAGACAGCCAAAATAAAGCTGCTTCGAGTCACAGTGGAGTATGGTGTTTCAGTGATGCATGCATCCTGAGTCCAGAAGTCGCACCAAAGCCCGCTCCAGTCCTGGGCTAAGCGTGGCTTTGGTGCGACTTCTGGACTCTTAGGATGCATGCATCATTGAAACCCATACCTGCACTGTGACTCGAAGCAGCTTTATTTTGGCTGTCTGTAACAGGCCAGAGATAGATAGACAGAGATAGAGATAGAGATCATACACTCCACACACAGCTGTAGTTGTGCTTTGTTCCAGCCCTTTGCCCCAAGGAACTGGAGAGGTGGCCAGTGTAATTTTCTGCTGCCTTTTTCTCCTCTGCATAAACATTCCCCTCCCTGTCAATTTGGGGTGGAGGATTGCCACTTTTATCAGCTTCTTGTGCTCATGAGAGCCTAATGTTGAAGGGGGGGGGAGTACATGCTTGGCAAAGAATATTCTGTTGTTTGATCCTCTGAAACTCTGTCAAAAATGGATTCCATGGGTTGGAGTGGCAAACACTGACTAAGGATTTGATCACATGAGCCTCAGACCCACCTAGGTCTCATTACATTATTAAAAGAGAATAAAAACACACCAGTTTTGGAGCTTTTACAGTCAGCCCTCTGTATCAGTGGGCTATCCATCTATAGATTGGTGAATCTGAGGATGGACACACTCCATTATTGTCAATGGTAGTGCATTCATGTGGCTGTGCCAATGAGGCTGTGCCCATGTTATGTGTCCATTGATGATAGTGAGGTCCTACAGATCCACATCTCTTCAATAATGCAGCATGGCTTATTGTGCCATCAAGGGTCTCTGCCACTCCTTTTTACCAAAGAAGGAACTGGAATGCCTCCTTGCAAGGAAGCAGACATTTTTTCTTTGGCAGGCAGGCAGCACATGGAGAAGTTTGCTCTAGAATAGGGGGGGGGGGGAGGAGTCAGGGACACTGACCCACATGACTGCCCAGTACTGGAAAAGCCATGCCAGGAGGTTACTGCAGTTGAGGAGAAATACTAAAGCAGTATGTTTAGAACCTCACTGAAGAGTGTTTCCCACCAATGAAAACGGATACTCCAACAGCAAAGAAGTGACAAAATGGCTATGATGTTGTGCAATAAGTATTGCCAAAGGCACTATTCTCTAGCTTTAATAGTGGATTTAGAGGCTCGTGTGATAACGTCCATCATCACTGTAAGTCTGAGCAGACACAGTACTCCCACAATGCATCCCCAGTTGATCAAATTAACTTCTATCAGAAGACAGTAAAAGTTGTTTGACAATGGAACCGATTACCTAAAGAGACAGTGGGATCACCTAATCTGAACATCTTCAAAAAGAGATTATACAGCTATTTGCTGGGGGTGCTTTAGCTGAAGTTCCTGCATTATATGAGGCAGAGGCTGAACTTGATGGCCCATGGTGCCCCTTTCAACTTCAGCATTCTATAATTTTAAGGTGCCACAGCAGCTACTAACTCTACTAACTCTGGTGGAGGAGCAGGCAGTTTCAATGGCTGCTATTGTCCCTGGTTGAATAAATCTATCTGTAGTGTGGTCTTCCTCCTTAGCCTTGTTACCTTCCACTTTACTCAGCATTTAGTCATTTTGGCTTCTAGTGAGGATTCAAGTTTAGTTTGTTCCAGGACCAACTATCATGGAATTATCCTGGAGTCATCTAGTCTGGCAGCTGAAATAGACCAAGTTCCATGAACAGCTATAGGCATCCAACCTGCCCACATTTTGAAATGATGATGATGATGATGATGATGATGATGATGATGATGATGATTTCTTACCCACCTCTCCGCATGGCTCGAGGTTGGTTACAACATACTTAAAACACAATCTTTACATAAAATACACATATTAAGAGAGCTATGCACTATTTATATTACAATAAGGAACAATAATTAATATAAAATGTGTGTTTAAAATTCATGATTAAAAACTGCCTGTATAGGCCTGCCAGAAGAGATGGGTCTTCAAATGTGTCTTATATTCTGAAAGCTGGTTTAGATGTCAGATCTCTTCTGGCTGGTCATTCCACAGTTTTGGGGAAGCCAGTAACGGCAGCCAATTGGGTTCTTGCAGGCTGCAGCAACTGCCCCCCCCCCCAGAGGAACTTAATGTTCAGGGCGGATTGTACAGGAGAAGGTGGTCCTGCAGATAACCTAGACCCAAACCATGTAGGGCTTTAAAGGTCAAGGCCAACACTTTGTACTTTGCCCGGAAACTAATTGGCAGCCAATGGAGTGACTTGAGTTTGGGTGTAATGTGTTCACTCCTGGATGTTCCTCTAACAAATATGACTGCCATATTTTGAACCAACTGAAGTTTCCAAAATTGACACAAAAGTATCCCTATGTAAAGAACATTGCAGAAGTCCAACCTTGAGGTTACCAGTGCATTCACCACTCTCTTTAGGTCCTCCAGAGCTGGTGCTGATAATAAGCACTCCTGACCGTTGTATATACCTGGGCTGACATTTGGAGAGACAGATCCAGGAGCACTCCCAATCTGTGAACACACTCCTTCAGGGGGAGTGTAACCCCACCCAGAACTGGTTGATGCACCTCCATTCCCAAATTAGGACCCTTGATGGTGAGCACCTCTGTTTTGTCTGGATTCAGTTTCAATTTGTTTTTCCTCATCTAGCCCATTACCTCCTGCAGGCATTCATTCAGAGGAGACACACTATCTTTAGCTGAGGCTATTTTGAAAGGCATGGAGAAATATATTTGGGTGTCATCAGCCTATTGATAACACCCCACCCCAATCCTCTGAATGATCTCTCCCAGCAGTTTCATATAAATGTTAAAAAGCATTGGGGATAGAATTGCACCTTGTGGGATGCCATATAACAGTTCCTTTTTTGAATAGCTACTATCCCCAAGCACCACCATCTGCGACCTGCCTGAGAGGTATGAGCGGAACCACTGTAGCACAGTGCCTCCAATTCCCACACCCCCCAGGCATTCCAGAAGGATACCATGGTCAATGGTATCAAACGCCTCTGAGAGGTCTAAAAGCAGCAACAGTGTTGAGATGAAGATTATCCACTAAGGCCACCATAGCAGTCTCAACTCTATATCCTGCCCTGAAGCCGATTTGAAATGGGTCAAGGAAGTGTATGTCATCCAAAACTGACTGGAGTTGGAGGGCAACTGCCTTCTCAATCACCTTGCTCAAAAAAGGGTTTCAGACTGGTCTGTAGTTATTAAGGTCCAGGGGATCCAGGGAGGGCTTTTTCAGCAGTGGTCTAACTATTACTTCTTTTAAACAGGATGGAAAACTTTCCTCCCTGAGAGATGCATTAATAATTTGTTGTATTTGAGATCTAATTGCATCTCCTCCCTGGATGACCAGCCAAGAGAGACAGAGATCAAGAAAACAGGTTGTCTTCCTTACTTTCTCCAGCACTGTGTCCATATCACTGGCACTCATTCATTAAAACTGATCCCGTGTAATTCCACTCACAAAGTTGCTGGACACCTCAATTGTTGGCCTCTGCTCCAGTGACAGCATCTAAGTCAGCTCTTATGCAAGAGATTTTATTTGCGAAATAGTTGTTAAAAGCATCAGACATAAGCTTTCATGGTTCTGCTCCTGTACTTACTAGTGTTCAATTAGATTGAGGACCTTTTCAGTAATGTCCCAATACTTGTGGAATTCTATTTCAGGTATGATTTGTATGTCCCCATAGTTGTAAATACTTTCAAATTGGTATTAAAGTCTCACATGTTTCTAGTTACTCTTTTCTGGGAATAATATTGTGCTGTGGGTGCTGATCTGCTGCTTGATCTAGTACTGCATTATTCAATGTATTTTAATGATATTCTGCTGAGTGCTTCTTGTTACTTGTTGTGATTGCCAAGCTCTTCCACTCTATTGCTGTTGTTTTTCATGCCTATCTTTAATGGTGCTTTATGGAGACTATGAATTTTATTAAATAGTGTAATTTTTGTACAGTTTAAAAGTCTTGTGAAGTCTTGACATGAACAGATTGCCTAAAATACCTAAGGAAATGAACTAGATGGAATAAGAGAAGTCTTTGGGGCATTAGGTTAGTACAGTGGACAAACAACAGAATCCAGTACTTACTTATGCAATGGTTTTTCAGGGTGCACAATGGCTGCCAGGTGATGCACAAGTTCAATCTCCTGATCCCCACAGTCCCTAATTGCACCATGAGGGCTGCCACCTACCTAGCCACCTTCAGTCTGCCTGGGCTTCTGGGTAAACATGTTTGTGTGTGAACCTTTAAGTCTCCTGCCAACTTTTGGTAACTCCATGAATTTCATAGGGTTTTCTTAAGCTAGGAATCCTCAGAGGTAGATTTGCCAGCTCCTCCTCCTAAAATATAGTCTATAGCACCTTGCATTTATTCAGTCATTCAAGCCATTGTATTTCTCATCACCATGTACAAAATGAGAGAGCTGGACACTGACAAAAGCAGATAAGAAGAGAATGAGTTCATTTGTGATGTGGTCCTGGAGAAGAGTGCTGAGGATACCATGGACTGCCAAAGAGACAAACAAATGGATCCTTGAATGGATCAAGCCTGAAATCACCCTGGAAGTCAAGATGATCAAACTGAAGGCTGAAACAGGCAGTCATATAAAGGCGGCTTGATGCCACTTCTTTGAGTGCCAGATTGGGAACGCAACAACCATGTTCTGCATCCCCAATCTGGCTTTTTTACTGGCCCAAAAAGAAACAGCCCTTTTGCCTCTGCTGCAGCTTTTCAGTGCTCCTGCTGCATGTGGCATCTAAACACCACACCAATGGAGTGCCAAAAAGCTGTCAATGTGAAAATGACCAGGTGGCTTCACAGCGGCTTTTTACTGGATTGGGGGCATGCATCATGTGGACACCATGCCCCCAAGCCACCAGGAATCTGTCTTTTTTGGCTGGTCTGTTCAGGCCCTGCATCTGTTGTACTTTGGCCACATCCTAGAATCATAGAATCATAGAGTTGGAAGAGACCACAAGGGCCATCCAGTCCAACCCCCTGCCATACAGGAAATCACAATCAAATCATACCCGACAGATGGCCATCCAGCCCCTGCTTAAAGACCTCCAAGGAGGGAGACTCCACCACACTTTAAGGGAGTGTGTTCCACTGTCGAATAGCTCTTACTGTCAGGAAGTTCCTCCTAATGTTGAGGTGGAATCTCTTTTCCTGGAGCTTGCATCCATTTTTCCAGGGTCTGTTCTCTGGAGCAGCAGAAAACAAGCTTGTTACCTCCTCAATATGACATCCCTTCAAATATTTAAACCTCTTTACCTTCTCTTCTCCAGGCTAAACATCCCCAGCTCCCTAAGTTGTTCCTCATAGGACATTGTTTCCAGACATTTCTCAATGTCCTTTTTGAATTGTGGTGCCCAGAACTGGACACAACATTCCAGGTAGTGCCTGACCAAAGCAGAATACAGTGGCACTATTACTTCTCTTGATCAAGACACTATACTTTTATTGATGCAGCCTAAAATTGCATTGGCCTTTTTAGCTGCCGCATCACACTGAGATGGCATGACTCATTAGAGCAAACAATAATGCTAGAATAGATGGAGGTAAGTAGAAAATGAAGAAGGCCACAAGCTAGAGAAGTGGAAGATAGTGAGTCTTGGAGAAGTTTCATCCACAGGGCTGCCATCAGCTGGGATCAACTCGAGGGCAGTTAACAACAGCACATTGATTGGTGGCTTCCCATCCAACTACTAACCAGAGCTGAACCTGCTTCACTTCCAACATCAGGCAGGATTTGGGGCCTTTAGAATACTTAGGCCCTTCTGGGTAAATATGCTGGAGAAAGGGGAAACCTTTTTGTCCAAGCATCTTCAAATGGAATCTCTAATCTCATTCAGTAACAGGTAGCTTCATATGTTCTTATTGTCTATAACTTCGTGGTGTTCTAGTAACAAAAAGCTTTAAAACACTGCTAGTTCTATGCTATGTTAAATAGCACTCATGACAAAAGCACAGCAGTTGAATTAACTAATGCAAGCAGCCCAGCAAACAGCTGGCACAAAGAATCTGATGGAATAGACTTTCTGTGCTGATTCAGTGGAAAGAATGATCAGCCAAGGTGATTCCATTCACCATCTGCTCCTTAAAAGCCCTCCCAGCGACACTTTTGCAAAGCACCTGGAGACTTAGTGGCTCACCTGACCCGTGGTGCAGCTTGTTCATGTGGAGCGCACGAGAAGCCACCAAATGAGCTCGGCCTTTTCTTACATGAATCATCAGACATGGAGGGGGGAATTACAATGCAAGGAAATTGTCCTGGTAGCTGATTAAGTCTGTGTCAGCTCTTCTCTGCCCTCCCTCCTAGTCAGTGTGGCTGCAGTGGGTTGCCAATTTTGCTTCCTTATCTCGTTAATCTCTTTGTGATGGAAATGAGGCATCAGCAGAAGGACACTTAAGGAGGCTTTCAGCCAGCTGTTTCTATGGTTTACCTAGTTAATGAGTGCTGCTCAGGCTTGAGTTATTCTGTGTCTGGAAGAGCCACAACCAGACTTTTGCTCTCTCTCACTCTCTCTCTCTCTCACACACACACACATGATAAACTTATGGGGTAGGTGGACTTTTAAAGGTAGTTCAGACCATCAACTGGAACAGAGTTTTTAAAAAATTAGTTTTATGGATGATTGTCACCAACAATGTTGGTGCATCTAAAATATTTTAACAATGTTGACAAGTTGGATTGTGTCCAGAGGAGGGTGACCAAAATGGTGAAAAATCTGGAAACCATTCCCTATCAGGTGTGGATTAGGAAGTTGGGTATATTTAGCCTGGGGAGGAGAAGTTTAAGAGGTCACATGATAGTTTTGTTTAAGTATTGAAGTGGTGTTATATTGAGGATGGAGCAAGCTTGTTTTCTGCTGCTCCAGAGAATAGGACCCAAAACAATGGATTCAAACTACAGGAAAAGATATTCCATCTAAACATTAGGAAGAACTTCCTGAAGGTAAGAACTGTTCGACAGTAGAAGACACTGCTTCAGAGTGGTGGAGTCTCCTCCTTCCAAGCTTTTAAAACAGAGGCTGCACTACTGTGAGTGCTTTGATTGTGTCTTCCTGCATGGCAGAATGGGTTTGAATTGGATGGTCCTTGAGGTCTCTTCTGACTCTATGATTCTATGATATCATAGAGGAAAACTGGGAGTAATGTGGCCAAGCAACATCAGAATATGGTCAAAATGGTAACAGTTATTAATGAGAGCACACAAGGTAGGAGAATCTGCAGCAGTTTGCTTTTGCTTGAGATTATTAGGGCCCCATTCTGACTTACAGATAAATGGGTATGTGATCGGAATCGATGGATCGATTCGACAGTGAAGCATGGCTCCCACTATTTGCCCTGATCGCATTTGTCTCCACTACATTTGCACTGATCACATTTTTTCCCTGCAAAATAATCCACTTGTGGTTCTCATTCACAAATGAATTGATTTAGCTGGCCAGAGAGAAAATTTGAATTGATTCTGATCCACATGTGGTTCACACTTGCACAGATTCAATTTATCAAAAAAGAATTCCTGATTATGTCCACACTAAGGCAAACTTATCGTGGGGTTTTCTTGGCAAGATTTGTTCAGAGGAGGTTTGCCATTGCTTTCCCCTGAGGCTAAGAGCATGTGACTTGTCCAAGATCACCCACTAGATTTTGTGGCCAAGTGAGCAATTGAACCCTGGTCTCCAGAGACAGTCCAACACTCAAACCATTATGCCACACTAGCTTCCTATTGCCCCCTCCATTAAAAAACAACAACCCTTCATTGTCCTCTAATTTTAATGCATGAATGGGGCAAATGGATATACAGTGCGCCCTTGCTTTACACGGGGATCCATTCTGTAACCCCCAGCATAAAAACAAATAGCGCATATGCTCGAGACCCATTGACAATAATGGGACTCAGTGTGTGCCATTTTGTTTCTGTTGTGCAGCTTTCATCGTAAGCTGAAAGCCGTGTAAAAGGCGCCCATGTATGATGTTGGCGCACTGTAGAAACCAAGTAATCTGGTATATACCATTCTCTATAGTCAAATTCATGTAATGTTGCATCTGATAATTTCTTATTAAACTTCTTAAGGAACATGTGGTTGAGTTCTTTGGCCCTTATGGGCCAACTTTATCTGGACTGGGACTCTTTTGTTTCTTGTTTTTTTAGTAATGAAGTTTGTAAAGACATCCATTATTTGGAATATATGGTGAAAATATTTTTGGTCTTCTGTTTTGAAAGCATACCTGGTGAGTCAGACTGTTCATTTATTTTGACTGGCTCAGTTAGATATGGGTGACTTTCTAGGTTGAGCTAAGGGAATTTTGTTATGGCAAAAACAAAGAGTAAATTACAGAAAACAGTTGGGCTACCACACCAAAATTGGGATGCAAAATACATAAAATCAATCAGAAAACTAAAAATGTATATAAAAGTTTAATATGTGGAACTATATACGCTAAAAATCTAATATCTCAAAAAGTAATATGATATAACAAAACATATTAAAAATAAAATGTCACAACAAGAGGACTAAAAGTATTGAAAAACCCTTTTGTAAATGTAAGAGAAATATATACAAAAGTTTAATACTACAGCTATCTATACATTAAAAATGTAATATTTCTAAAGGTAATATGATGCAATGCTACTGCACTGGAAATACAATGATACAACCAGATCAGTTTAGACCTGAATCATTTTTGGTGGTATAGAAAATAGTTTTCTGCAATAGCCAAACTGCTACAAAAGTAAATGAAAAACAATCCAAATACCTGTGGGACACATGGAAAAATATATTTGGAACATAGACATATACGTACATATTAACTAATAAAAACAGTAATAAAAATGTCCTAAAATAAGAAATAGTTCATGGTTGTCGAACTCATGTTTATATTCTCTGCATCCATGTTGTTGCATTTGTTGTATTTTTTAAGTTATAGAATGCTGCCTTCTTTGAGGAGGTTTTTAAAAAAACATTGGTAAAGGGGTGGTTGTGAGAATGGCCTTTGGGGCAGTTGGGGCAGAAGAAATGTTATACACATAGCTGCAGGTAGTGAATCTTGCTGATGAAGGAGGTGAGCCATTAGCTCAAATAAGACTATATTCTGATAAGGAGCACTGTGAGAGGGACACAACCAGAGGATCAGGCATTGAAGGAGGGAGCGCTTTGGGGGAATTCATAAATTAGGAAGGCAATGGCTTGGCTTTAAACATTAAATAAATACAATAGAAGCCTACAGCCAAAGACTTTGCTGCTTGTTGCAGATCAATATATGAACTTCCTCACTCATGTGGCTTCTGAATAGATCCATTTTTCTTTTAGCTCAGTATTAGCCCAAGATATTTTCATCCCTAACACAGAATCAAAATGCCCCCTCCCCAAAGTCAGTATAGTAAAAACACCAGTTTATTTCCCTTTATATCTGTCTCTATCTAAATATATTTATTAAATACTTATATCCTCCCCTATAGCAAAAGATCTCAGGAGAGACATAGACAACAGATCCATTTCATTCATTCGTTCAGGTGCAATTTGTGGTCAATTTTCAGGGATGTTCTGTGCAGGAAACAGAAAATGCTGCTTTCTACACATAAAAACCACATGCAAATTGTCCACAGAAGAAATTCCAAACTGCAAAATTTCAAAAACAGTACAATAGAAGAAAATGACTAACATTTCTAATTTCTTTCTTCAAGAATTAAATCCTTGAGGGCTTAGGCCCTGTATAGACCGGCACTTTGTAAGGGCTGAGTGTCCACATGCTCCAAGTCCTACCACCACTGGCAGGGCAGCATTTTGGCACACATCAGTCTACATGGCATGCGCCATGATGACAGCCCTCCAGCACAGCGCCCAAACGGTCCAGCACCAAAGGGGCTTGGTGGAGGATATGGCACTCTTTAGAGGGTGCAAGAAGAAGCTGCTTGGGGTGGCTTCTTTTTGCTCCCTCTGAAGGGTGGAATGGGGCCATGGAATGCAGTTGCCACAGCCCTGATCTGAGGCAAAAAGGGATGATGTCCCACCACCCATCTGTACAACCCCTAAGATCCCTACTTTTCCTCCACTGAGGAAGGGCCCTCCTGCATCATGCCCTTTCTTTGTGGATTAAGCAGATGGCTGGTGAGACTGGAACCTGTCTAGTATGTAGCTGTACCAACTATGCATGTTGCTTGTTGACTTGTTACAATTTTTTATCTGGAGAAGCTTGGAGACAGTCATCAAACTGATATGTTCAAAGAAACACATCCTGTCAGATGAACCTTTTAATTGGCATCCATTCAAGTGTCATTTGGTGGGACCGCTGGAGCCGAGCCCTGCTTGATTTTACACTACACTTTGATGCTTGGCTTTTGCTTTGTTTCCCTTTCTCTCACACCAGCATGCTGTGTCTGAAGCAGCAGCCTTGCGTTCATGTGAGAGGAAATGACCTCTTATGTTCCCTCTTATACTGACATCTGATCTGAACTGCGAAGCAGACGGGAAGATGAAAATTGCTCCTGTTGAAGTGTGTGTGTGTGTATGTGTGCACGCGCATGGGGATGAAGGATGTTGAAACATTCATTAATAAAACATCAGCCAGGTGTAGGGCAGAGCGATAAAACACCATTATTTCCTCCCTTTGAACTGACTTAGGAAACGGCTGCCGATAATGGTTTTGCATTTGAAAGGGAGCTGCTGGTAAGCAGGCTGCTTTTGCTGGAGGAAAGGAAAAGAAGGGAAGACAGGAAAAACCAAGCTTTAGTGCTAGTAATCTATTGAATCGAAAACAGAAGCTCCCTGTCTGGCTACAGTGCATGAAAGGCCTCTCTTTCCTTTAATACAGCATTTCCAACAACTATTTCCTTAACAAATAATGGCTCGCATCCTGTTTTGCTGTTAGGGATTTGTATCATAGAGTTACATATCCACAATTGCTCTGTATTTATGAATACTAGGTATTCACGATTGTGGCACTATGGCCCCAATCCTAAATTATCCTGTCAACATACCTTAACAACCAGCAGCTGCACCATGTGAAGGAGATCTGTTCTGCTGGTGAACAAGGTGCAGCAGGATGATGTTAGGTGCCCCTTTCTCCCAGTGAACAAAGTTGTGACAATGTATTACAAGGGTCCTGTTTCTCATTGTCACAGTCTTGCATGCTGGTGAAAGGGGGCTGGAAACATTGTCTTGCTATGCTCTGATTACCAGAAGAACATACCTCCTTTGCTCAGTGTTGTTGCTCACTATTAAAGTAACCTTGGGGAATTTGATCAGGAGACATTGCTTACTTAGACATTTTCTAACCAAACAGGCAATGCAAAACTTCAGCAAATATTAATTTGAAAACCATAAGATGAGGTTACCTGAACAAAATGATCTCTCTGTCTGTCTATGAACTGTCCCTGAATTTCCTAGAACAACTTGTTCAACATCAAAGGTTGGCCAAAGCCACCACAGCCTATTTGATGTCTAAATGTTGTAGCACCCATGCCAAGTTCAGCCAGACGTCTCTTGATTAGTTTTAATTAAAGTAGAGTCATCGACTCAATAATTTAATGGTGAGTCAATACCTACATATAGAACCCATTCTATATGAGAAGGAGTGAGCCCATCTAAAATGGATGGGTCCCCCCAAAAGTTCACTAATGCAAGGAATTTTCCTCTACCGTCCAAAGGGAGGAAATGTAAAACCACTTCCATCGTCAAGAGGAGGACCATTATTTCTAATCTTCAATACATATAACTTTTGTCTGTATATTCTCTTTGGTTGAGGAATACCAGTATAATAACTAGGAGAGCTGCATAAAACAACAACAACAAAATGATAACTTCTAAATTGCTGAACTATTTTTGTTAGCTGGTTTTTCCATGTCATTGGTGTATACTTTTAGTCCTTTACTGTACTGTGCAAAAGCCATTACCACTTTCTTCCAGCTTAAAACTTCTCAAGCATGTATGACTAAAATGAGTAGTACTCCCAAATGTAAAGAATCCTTAAAACACCCACCTCTCTCACTTCCTTCTTCCTTAAAAGGGCATGTTATCTCAAAGTCTCGTTGAGTCCACATTTGATGCTCTTCAACTCCCTCAAGGATTCCTGAGTCACATCTAAATGGATGCCTCACTGAGCATAATATGACGGTGAAAATATAATCAGAATGTTGAGCGTTTCTACCATATGCTTGCTATACTTTGGAATGATGTTGTTTTAGGATTGTTCCCAAGTGGTCCAGCACCTTATAATAAGAAAAGGGAAACAGACTGGTATCCACTCAGATCACTTGTACAGTGCTACACTGACATGAAGACAATAGTCCATCCAAAATCAGAGGCCTCATAGGGCATTAAGGAGTGTCTTCTACAAAAGATCAGCCAAAGCATTTCCATAAATATCAGAAGGGAAAGCAAGTGGTAAGAGAATCCCCTCCTCTTGGTCCAAGCCCATCTCTATTGGCTGACTTGGAAGGCATCCAGATCTACATTTGTTAAAGAATGACATTCATGAACATCTTAGAACCTACAGAAATCTACGGAACAAAGCAATGAGCTGTTCTTATGAAGAAATGGTTGAAATATAATTGTGGTTCTAGATTCTAGAACTGTAGAGCCTAAATATTTTAAAAGCACCAGATCCCATCTGATTTTGCAAGCTAAGCAGGCTCAGCACAGATTAGCATTTGGATAGAACACCTTTAAGGAATACTAGGTGCTGTAGGCAATATTTCAGCAGAAAGAACAGGCAAAATCACCTTTGAGTATTCGTTGACTAATAAAATATCATGAAATTCATAGGATTGTCACAAGTCGACAGGTAACTTGAAGTCATAAATTCACTGAGAGCTGTCATGTAGTCCAACCCACTGGTGATGCATTGAATCCATAGCTAAATCATCCCTGATTAAAGGAATATTTCATTCTGTGTTGCATTGCTGAACATGGGAATGTTGAATACCAAATGTCCCCATCCCCACTGGACAAGATTGCAAGTGTTTTTGCATATTTTCGTAAAAACCTTCACGTTTCAGGATTTTTTTTTTTTAGTGAACCTTTTTTTAGTAAAATTTGTGAAGAAAACATTTTACACAAAAAACATTGCAATTTGTATATTTTTCCCCTTGTAAGAATTCCATTAAAACATTTTTTCCCAAAAATAAAAAATAATAGGAAGGGAATCATATGGCAGCCTTTGACAAATGAAGCTATTCTTAATCAATGAAGATGAAAAAAACAATGAACTTTCTTTGTCTATTTATCCTTGACAGAGGGCCATTTAATATCTGTGTAAAAACCTCAAACAAGGGATGTTCCATCACATTCTGGGATATCATATTAGGAGATTCTTCCTAATGTTTACTAAGAAAAATCATTTCTTGTAAAGTGTGCCCATTGGCTTGGATGCAGTCCTCTAGAACAGCAGAAGATAAACTTGCTCCATTTTCTGTGTGACAACTCTTCAGGTACCTGAAGAAGGCTATCCTATAATCTTCCAGTGTTCTTTATTTCATGATAAAGATCCCCAGCTTCTTCAACTGTCCTCCATAAATCTTCATTTCCATGGCTGGACTTACTGGGCAGCAGTAACATGGGGGAAAGAAAGGAAAAGTAGAACAAAATGGGTATGGAAAGTTTGAAGTTTCATTGTTAAAATGTACCTTTTTGGTTAAATAAAAGTAAGCTTTATTATTGGCCAAAATCACACAAATAGTTTCTGTACTGTGGCATTGCTGTTGATATTACTTGCCTTCATGTTGACTTTGACTTATGACAATGCTATGAATGAGAGACTTCCAAGAGCACCAGTCATCAGTTGCCCTGCTCAGGTCTTGCAAGCTTAGGACTGTGACTAACTGATTGGTTTTATCGATTGCATCACATCATTTGAATTATGGCATTGCCATTTTGCAGCTATGTACTTGTGCTATTCTATGATTTTCAGTGGAAATGGGCCAATATCTACCATGTGATATAGAAACTGCGAACCTTGTAATACAATTTTGAAAAGGGATTATTTACACTGGAATGGAGTGGTGAGCAAAGGGAAGTTATATGAAAGGAGAATGAAAACTAACTACTCGTCTATTCATTATAAAATAAATGAATAGGAAGAACTTTGGCTGATAACTTTTGGTGTCCAGTCTATTGACTCTATTAATTCTTCTGGGCATGAAAAGTCATAAAATAGATAAGGGAAAGTTTGCATTATCCTGGTAATCCAGATTGCTTTTGAACAGAGAACAAAGAGGGCATATATTATGAGGTGAGCAATAATGTGTGACTTAAAGCTAAGGTAGCTATGGTTTTCTCCCCATCTTTCTGTAGAAAATGTTGGCCATGATCCTGAATCAGCTACAGTACTTTTAGATAGCTAAGTGGCATCCCCCAACCTGACTCCCCTCCCATCCAGATTTACTGGACAGCTGCCACCGTGAGCTACAGAAATCTGCTTTCCTGTCAATCGGGATGCAACTGACTGGCATTGCCATCATCTCCCACAAGCATTCTCTAGTGTGACCATCAGAAGAAGGATCCCTATCACCTCTGTCTCACACCAGAGATCACTGCTGGGCATGGGGTGTACATGTCAGCTAGTTGTGTGCTGATCAACAGGAGACCCCGGTTGCTCACAGACCCTGCTGCACTGGGGGACTCTCACAATCACTACACATTCCCTGTTCTGTTAAATGCATAGTGACCATGAATACAAAGCAGTCACAAGATTGACCAAAATCATGCAGCATACTTTTGTAGGCTAAGTCTACACTCATTAGTTCTGAAGTGGTTGCACTACACCTTCCTTGTGCTGAACTGGGGGTGGAAAAATATGCCAAACACTTAAAAGTATTGCCAAAAATATATTTCTAAAATGTCCAGAATAACCCTATGAGGAAATCCTCAGCAGCTGAGACTCTTTAAGATGAGAATTGTAAAAACAGCAAAATCCACCCACCCCAACCAACCCAACAAAAAGCACACATTAGGTGCATTACAGACCTGGGCGGCTGTAGGCGCACTTTCCCCGCCAGATCGGGCCTCAGGCCAGAGGGCAGCCGCTGAAGCCCAACCGCCGCTTCCAGGCGCGGGGGAAACGGCAAAGGCCCCTTCCCCGCAGCCTGGAAAGGGTTCCTTGGGGCTTCAAGCCCCAAGGAACACCATGCGGCGGCAGGGAGAAGGAGAAAGGGGCCGTTTGGCCCCTTTCTCCTTTGGTCCACTGGGCGCAGCCGTCTGAAGGCTACGCTCAGTGGACCAAACCAGGAAGGAGCTCCGAAACGTCACGTATCGATGGCAGCGGCCGTGTGGAATGGCCGCCGCCATTTTGTGCACGCACAGCACGCACTAGGGTTAGGGCGGTGCGGAAGCACCACCCCGTCTTAACCCTAGTACGCACTCTGCGCGTACTTTTTAGCCCGTATGTAATGGGCCTTAGATTTATTTTAATTTTTTTCCACATACAATGTGGCATTTTCTGCACAGAAAACAAGATTCCTGCAGAGAAAACAGAATCTTCCATGCAGATTTTTAATTTTTTAAAAAATTTCTCCCAAATGGAATCCTCCATTTGAACAGTTTTTGATAACTTGCTGTTTTTGGTGTGTTTGTACAGGAAACTTATTTTCTCTGCAAAAATGTTTTCTTGCAACCTGGAGAAAAATGGTAATAAATAAATAAATACACGGTTTGCCTATGAGAACAAAATTTATGATGCTTTCTATCCCTGTGATGAATGCCAACACTGTGCAGTTGAATACCTATCTGCTCACTAATTTCCACCATTGTGCAACTGGCTGTTTCCATAATCCTAGTGAATAAAGTGGTACATCACTGACAAACAGTTACACCCCATCCAAGAATGTCCAACTGCACATGAAATGGTTATACTTACAGAATTCTGTACAGACTACCAAAACCAAATGTAGCCATTGCCCAAAGTCCAAAATTTTTTAACCACATATGTGAGGAAACACAGATGTGTGCATGACATCAACAGGCCAATGTTTTGATAGAGACTTCCAATTTGTCCACATACAGAGACCACCCATGGTTCAAACATATGGTTCAAATTTGTAAGCATCCTCATGCCTTCCAGAAATACACCCATCATACCCAGATAGCATAACCAATGGTATGACTGGATACCCAATGTCTGTTCAGTACCAGGACTAGGCCAGAATCCAGCTCCTTTTAATTTTTAAAGAACATTCAGTATTCTTTCTTCCAGAGTTAAAAATGGATTCTTGTCAGTTTTCTCAACATGTAAAACATCTTCTTGGCTTTGAAAAGAAAGAATGTTTGAGTTAGTGATAGATTCATTGACAACCTGCATCCACTGCTTCTGGCTTCCCTTGCCATCACAGACACAAGAATCAACAGGGCAACAGCCGCTTGCATTAACAACTGCAATGGGAGTTACATGGTTGAAATTGTAAAAAATCCACTTTGATGACTGGGGCCAGAATGTTCTATTGATGTGCCAATGGTTCCTGGACTATCAGTGTGCCAATTCTATCAGTAGCACAGAATATCTCTCAATCTATAGTGTTTGAGAAACCTGTATTGATAACATGCCAGGCTGAATACTTCCAGTCCTGATACATGTTGAAATATATAGGTATTTTCAGTGAGGTTGGAATTAGAGACTGGTAAATTAGGTTAGAAGACAGAAAACACTCCCAGGACTGTAGCTTTGATGCCAAAATGAAAGGATCAGAATGCAGGGCTATTTTTCTAATATTCTTCAGCTTTAGAAATGTCCCAGGTTTTGGTATTATGTAGAGGAATAGTGACTAATCAAACACCAGAGTCTGCCACCTACAAATCTACCAACAGCTGCTGGAAGTCCTCACTGTTTGCAACTATTCAATCTCTCCAATTGGTAGTGCTGGTGACACTCATGTCTTTCTTGCCATTCTTAACCTCTGGACTGGCTACATTTAACTCTTCCTTGTCTCCCTATTTTTGACTTTGTTTATCTGGCCTACTGGTTTTGTGTAACAACTGGTTTTGTGTAACTACTGGTTTTGCGTAACTACACCTGGAACAACTGAGATCTTGCTCCTGCACTTTCCTTCATCTTCCATGAATCCCCTGGATCATCTGAACATTGACTGGTTTGACTTCATCTCTTTCTGGGCACATACTGCATGTCCTCTTAGGTGCAAGGGGGCTTTAGCTGTGGATTCCTGCACTGGCAAAGGATTAAACCAGATGAACTATGGAAGTCCTTCTATAGTTATGATTCTAGAACAGGGGTGGGCAAGGAATGTTCCAGAGGTGTTTTTTGTCCCTGGTTAGCCCCCCTCACCAGAGTTGCACTGGCACACCCAATGCTACTGGTTTTGTATTCAGCTGACCTTTAAATATTTCAGGGCAT
Source organism: Sceloporus undulatus (assembly GCF_019175285.1). Taxonomy (NCBI): domain Eukaryota; kingdom Metazoa; phylum Chordata; class Lepidosauria; order Squamata; family Phrynosomatidae; genus Sceloporus; species Sceloporus undulatus. The sequence continues at coordinate 241,500,701 of NC_056525.1, forward strand.
CTAGACTGAGTGAGGAGCCTTGGGGCAGCATAAGTTGGGAAACTATTGTGTTTTGCAGAACTTTAAGGCCATTTGGTAGAAGGTTTGCATGAAAAATTGTCCAGAGAAACCCCACCTCCAAACTATTTGCATACACGCACAGCAAAGGAGCAGCTGACCCAAATTACACTTCCTTACACTGCTAATTCAAGAATGTGGAAAATTGACAACAGGTGTGAAGATTAACTAGGTGGCCACTTGACAAATAGTGAGGGAGAAAGTATAATATGTACAGTGAACACCAGTAGCCACCCATTTGGAGAAGGGGGGTTGTCTACAAGCTCACTTCAAAGCCAGTGCTGACAGTCCTAATGATTTACAGCTACTTCTGGGGAGAATCCATATTTTTCAGCCTTTAACTCAATTTTGCTCCAAATAAAGCAAAGTTGGGGTAAAACCTAGCGTTTCTCAGAAACATGGGAGTGGCCTTGGGTTCTTTTGGCATGTGGACAGTTATATTGGGTCTGATTCAACTTGCTCCTCTTGTCAACATGCCAAAAGCCACACCATGTCTTTGATGGCCTATTTTTGGAGCCCCGACTGATGCTTCCTTTCAGGCAGGAGCTCAACGTAAAGCCTGCCTGGCACACCACCAATGCTGCTGAGGACAGACGTGGGCCCCTAGACTCATTATTGATCACAACTCCAGGCAGCCGGTTCTCAACTTCCCATACTTAGCAGTGTTCTGGGCAGGCTTTATACAGAGCACCTGCCTGGAAGGAAATAGCAGCTTCAAAAACAGAAGAAATTCAAGTGGAGCTGATACAATGGAGCCAGGCTGGTCTCTGTGTACAACAACACATAATCACACCAGATTCATCCCAGTTTATGTGGTTGCAGTTGTAGTCAGTTTGGAGCCAGGTCCTGGGCATAATGCTCTGGACTGGCCCCAGATTAAATGGTTGGTGTCATGCCCAAGGACATTTCCCAAATAGCCCTTTTTGGATGCAGGATCTGGAGGTGGGAAAAATCACCCTTGTGCTCTTTTTAACAGGCAGTACCTGATGCTTGGCCTCCTTATTTCTGTTGTGGGTCAGTAAATTAAATAAAGGGGGGGGGGAGGCGGGTAGGTTTAAGGGAGCTTTAGAAGCAACATATTATGGTTTCACAGTGCAATTGCAGTCCATGGGCTACATATTTCCTACTCTGTTTACAATAGCCATTGATTATCTAGGATGAAGATAGTAAAGGGGGAAAATTCACTCCCTCCCCATATTTGCAAACATCCCACCTCTGTGTTCAAAGCCTTGCTTAAAAGTGTATTAAAGGATATCTAATCCTAGTTAATTGAAGTTGAAAGTCAAATATCCCTGGTCTGCCATGACAGAAAGAAAGCAGTGGGAGCAAAAACCATGGAATTTTAGACTCTGAGTTCTATTGCTTCAGTGTATTTTACTCAAAATGTCCACAGCTTTGTTTTCTTGTGCTAATGGATGTATGGAATATGATTTGCTTTTAGTATCTAGCTTGTCACATTTGATTTTTTAAAATGGAAATTTAAGCATTTGTCTTCTCCACTTGTCATACTGTTGTTGACATGGACTGAAATATTTATGCTCTGTAGTCTTTACAGTTAATAATTGATATTGTTGTACTATATGCTTGGAGTAGTATGGAATATTTATTTAAACTATTCAGTATCCTTCCTTCCTCCACCATCTCCCACTTCTGAAACAAGGTTCATATCAAACGGCCATTTTTCCTAATATTACAAGCCATTGGCTAGCATTCTGTATTGCAGTTACGAATGTGTAACTTTAAGTAACTGCTCTGTATTTAGTATCACTATGAGAGCCAGCATGGTGTATTGGTTTGAGCACTGGACTATGACTCTGGAGACCAGGGTTTTAATCCCTACTCAGCCATGAAAACCCATTGGGTGACCTTGGGCAAGTCACTTTCTCTTAGCCTCAGGGGATGGCAATAGTAAACCCTCTCTGAAAATACTTGTCAGGTAAACCCTGGCCTTAGGCCATAATTCAAAATGACATAAAGGCAAACAACAACAACGTGCTGTCTTATTGTAAAACTATATAAATGCCCCTCCAGCCCACCTTAACATTCAGCAGCTAGTTGGGGTGAAGGATTTCAATTCAACTTTCTGACAAAGACAGAGGGAAGTGATATTTCCATGCCACCATCATCACCAGGTAAATCTGTGACAACCAGAAGCAGGATCTCTGTTGCAATCCCTGGTCACAGCCTCACTTGATGGTTGGAAGTGGTTGAAAAGCCACCCTGATCATATTGTCTAAACCAATATTAGTCATAAATGTGTGATCCTCTTTCTTCAAAAAGGAGGAAAAATCCTGCAAAACATCTGTGCAATTTTAAGAAAAGGCAAATTACTTTCGTAGGACAGTGTTCTATATATCTTTATAAAATCTTACCAAATTCCTTCTCAAGTACAATAGCTGAGAATTTTACCAGAAAGAGTTTTTGATAACATCAGAGCTTCAATGTAGCAAGTTGCAAGTAACACTGCTACTTGTACTGAAGATTTAAAATTAACATTGTTACTTGTAACTAGTTACTTTGGGGGGGGGGACAAAGAAGTAACACTTTAAAACACTTTAATGTAGCTTTAAAGACAAACTATCAAACAAGAGCTCAGTATGTTAGAGGTGTAATGAGCAATAGTTTCATGTTACTTTTCAAAAGTTACTTGTAGGGGCAACTTATTTTGACCATAGTTTTTCAAGTCATGTGAACACCACACACCAAATCCGCCCCTAGGCTGACCTTGATGGCTGGTCTGCACAGGGTCTTAGGTGCTACTAAATCTCTAATACTGGTAGTTTGAATGTTGGACTAATACTCTGAAGATCAGGATTCAAACCTCTGTATGGCTATGGAAACCTACTGGGTGATCTTCGGCAAGCCTCTCACACACACTCACCCCCAAAGGATAGTAAAGGCAAATCTGAACAAATCTTGCCAAGAAAAAAACATGATAGGGTCACCCTAGGGATACCATAATTTGGAAATGGCTTGATGGCACACAACAACAATAGAAAAGCAAGCAGTAGCATATAGAGGCAGAACACCAAATGGCAATCCCCTTTCCCATTTCATACCCAGCTTGCTCAACATATCCTGGCAATGATGACAGAAGATTGTACTTGTGTGTTTCACCTACATTGCCTTGAAAATGCAACAATAATAAACAATTTTTTGGAGATTGAAATCCTTGACTATTTTAGTCTTGCATGCAGAGAAGAATAATTATAGCAGTCTTCATGTTGCTGAAAAAAGCAAGCACCCCTCTGCAATATTATTCCTGTATTCAAACATTCAAAACAGTTGAGAAGGACTTATTCTGCATAGAAAAACATGTGGGGTTTTTTTCTGCAGAAAATCTGTTTGTACAAAAAAACAACAACCCCAAACTACCCCCCCCCAAAAAAAAACACCCACATGTCTTTCTACATACACAGAATACTTATTTTTCTGAACTTTGAAATGTTCACATACTGTGATAAAATTGTATAAAATTCTTACTGGCCTATTATTCTTCCTAATGGTATTTTCTGACGATTTTTAACATGGAAGTTAATAATAATTGATATTCTTTCCATTCCCAACTATTTTTAATATTTTTATAATCAATAAAATGTATCTAGAGAACCCAAGACAAAGTGTAGAGTAGACCATAAAACAAGATGAACAATTATAAGGGAATTTAAAACAATTCAACAAGATGAAATAATGGATGGAAATCTACACTAGAGGTCAGGCCCAAACCACACTAAAAACTGAGCCATATAATCATGGAAGGTCCAGGGGACTGGCAGATTTTCCTCTGCTCAGTTTGTAAAACTGCAGCTTGATGGTGCCTGGGACTGGTCCTGAACCACTCATGGGCTGCAGGTGTGTACCCCATGGCTAGCAAGCTGGTGTGTATAAGGTACTGAATACTTCTTTCCATAATAACCAAGAAGGTATACATGCAGGTGTAATGGGAGGTTGTGCTATGAAAGCCACATACCACTATTATTATTATTATTATTATTAACCTTTATTTATAAAGCGCTGTAAATTTACACAGCGCTGTACATACAATCTTTTAGTTAGACGGTTCCCTGCCCTCAGGCTTACAATCTAAGAAGACATGACACAAAAGGAGAAGGGAGTGGTGGTGGGGAATGGGATCAGGTCCAGCAGTTCTTCTCCACCCCCGAGGCCTGGACCAAGGCAGATGGACTGGAGGAAGGGCTTGGCTTCTTAATGGATGGTTAAAAGGAGGCTTCCTGGGTCAGAGAGGGGCTAGCCTCTGGGAATGCTTCTCTAAACAATATAGTCTTTAACTCAGTTTTGAAACTGGGTAGAGAAGTGATGAGGTGTGCATGTGGGGGAAGAAGGATCCAGGAGTAAGGGGCAGCAAGCAAGAAGGGACGAATTCGGAAGGGGGCAGTGGTAGTCCTACACTGTGACAGGAGACCTTGACTACAAGAGCGGAGGGTGCAAGTAGGAATATAAGGAGAAAGAAGGTCAGATAAGTAAGGAGGGGCCAATCCATGGAGGGCTTTGAAAGTCAATAATAAAAGCTTGTACCGGATGCGGAAGGGGAAGGGGAGCCAATGAAGGGAGGATAAAAGAGGTTTACCACTACCTTTCCTTTATTCCAGCTTCTTTGTTCCTCCAGATTGGGATTCCATTTTGTCTGAGTAATATGCAGAGTTAGGAACTGCCTTTATGTTTACATAATCATCACATATCTGTTCCTCTGCCATCTGTTCCTCTGATGACCTAGATGGAGGTTATTATTCTTATACAGATATTGGAACAGCAAAAAATAATAAAAAAATTAAACAGGCCAACAAAATCTTATAAAATATCTTATACTTATCTATTTCAATACTCAAACTTCTTTGGATAATTGAATATTGCAACAGATGGGACTATTCTAAAAGCCTGATGCTCAACTTATTTCACCAACAATATATTGCCTCACCAGTCTCTATACTTAATTAATAGCTTGCCAGTTTGATCTCAGTATCACAAGAGTGGTTAATGGAAGTGGTTATTTTATTCTCTCTGCCCCTAGCAACCATTATGGTTTTTTTTTTTAAAGGGTTCTGGATGTGGATTCTTTTGTTTCCCAAAACTAAGTTTAGCAATGGATAATGGAGATCAAATTATCCCATACCATTCATCTAGTACACCTTTTACATCATTCAGCAAATGATTATTATTAGTGGATCATAAGGCAAAGAAAAGTGCAAAGGCTTACACATTGCCAAGCTCGATGCTTACATAGCTAAGCTGGAAATGATATGAAAGACAGGAAGTTATCTTATACCAAGACAAGCTTTTGTCCATCTAGTTCCAGGAAGGCTATTCTGTAGCTGCTCCACAAGAGTCTTTCCCATTATCTGCAACCCCCTTCTTTTTACAGGTTGGATGCACCATGGATTATACAGATGGAACATGAAGGCACACAACAACAACAACAACAACAACAACAGCAGCAGCAGCAGCAACAACAACAACTCAACTTCTTTGTAAAACATACAGAAGATTTTTACTTACAACACCTTTCCTTAATCAATAGCATGGTCTAGGAGAAGAAAGAGAGGAGAAGAAATTTACTTGCAGGTTAGAGAGATGTAGCGAAAGAGAAAGTGTGGAAAAACAAATGAATAAGAAGTCACCATAAAAATATGTGAGAGCCAGGGTGATGTAGTTTTTTGACACCAGGGTTCAAAACACTGCTTGGCCATGGAAACCCACTGGATGACTGTGAGCAAGTCACACTCTCTCAGCCTCAGAGGAAGGCAAAGACAAACTCCATCTGAACAAATCTTGCCTCCTCTACCCATGATAGGTTTGCCATAGAGTTGTCATGAGTTGGAAACAACTTCAAGGCACACAGCACCATAAACATGTGCTGTCCCTAAAAATCTATAGGGCTAAATCCTGTTGTGAATCCTGCCTACAGCAGGCCCATTGAATTAATAGATTTTACCATTGTGTTTACCATCAATTTAACCACTGATTGTATGGGTCTACTATAGGTGGAGGTAACTAACAGCATGCCACCCATAAAGTGACATACAAACTAACAATTATGGCAAGGGTAGTCAAATGCCCAACAAGTAAATGACCAAAGTCTTTCCTCTGTCACTTTTGTCAGCTAGCAGTCTCTCTCTGAAACTGTTATTCAATTATTCATTGCTGTTAGAAATAGCAAGCACTTGTATTCATCTGTCCAGTGCTTCTCAACTAAAAATGGAATGAGTATATAACGGCATCCTTTAGTGGCATCTAGCCAGGTAAGAATCCTTTCCAAACTAGTCACTTTAATTGTCTGGCAGGATAAAGATTTGCTGAGGTGCTTAGAATGGTCCTGAGTGACAGGGGATCCTACCTTTATTACAGCCACATCACTCAAACTCTTGTAAAGTCAGCCATTCCATCACAAGCTTCAATTTCCAAGGCATAATATCTTGGTCGTTTCAAATTGCATTGGGATGAAACTTGAAGCAGGTGGTGTCAGCTCAGGTGAAGCTTCATTTAATCAATCAAAAATTGAGTGAAATTTCTTTTTGAAGTAAAAAGTGGGGCACAGATTGGTCCCCAATTCTTCACATTTCCAAGATTCTCTCCTCCCTTCCACCCTTGCCTTAGCAATTTACTAAGTGAACTGCTGAAGCAACATCAAGAGAAATGGGGAGATAAGAGTGGGAAAGCCCTTTAACCTAAAGAGCTCTGTTGGAAGAGACAAGAGCTGAATCTTAAATACTCCTGTTCTGCATATTTCAGATACTAGTTAACCATTTCAGCGGCACAGAATTTAAACGTCTGTTCAGTACAATTATTTCCTCAACTTTAGTGCCATGTCTCAATCAACCTTATGAGTCTTTATAAAGTTGTGTAAGTATCCAAAATAATACGGAATAGTGGATAGAATCACAGAATCAGGGAGTTGGAAGAGACCACAGGGGCCATCGGGTACAGCTCCCTGCCAAGCAGAAACACCAATCAAAGCACCTCCAACAGAGGGCCATTCAACCTCCAAAGAAGGAGACTCCACCACACTCTGAGGGAGTCTGTTCCATTGTCGAACATCACTGACCATCAGGATGCTCCTCCTGAGATTTGGGTGGGATCTCTTTTTTCTGTAATTTGAATCCATTGCTCCTGGTCTCTGGAGCCATGAAAAACAAACTGTTCCCTTTTCGATACAGCATCCCTTCAAATATTTAAGCATGACTATCTTAATCTTCTTTTCATTAGGCTAAACATTCCCAGCTCCCTAAACCACTCCTCATAGGGCACAGTTTCCAAACCTTTGGTGCTGGAGTGGTTTATTTGGAAGGTTCTAGACACCACTGAACTATAAAACTCACTGGGTAAATTCAGGCCTGCCATTTTCTCTCTGTTTGACACTTCTTACAATTTTTTTTTCCTGAGGAGGTTACAATGCATGAGAGGAGAGTCATGTATACTACCGTAGGCTCATTGGAAAACAGGTAGGTTTTAAATTAAAATAAGTCAAGCCAGGTGCCACCCATCCTATATTTGTAGATTTTTTTTTAAATTGCCTAGATGCAGTTTGTTGTTGTGTGCCTCAAGTCATTTACAACTCTTGGTGTCCCTAAGGTTAACCTATCATGGGATTTTCTGGGGCTGAGAGGTGAATTGGATGGGCAGCCTGGATCAGCCTCTGGCCGCTCCAGCTATGATCGGCCCCTAATCATCCCAGGACCACGGAGACTAGATGGCCTGGTCCCAAAGTGTGCTGCTGCTGCAATCCCAAACAGGCTGCTAGCAAGACCAGATTAAATCTGCTCCTTTTGCCAGTGGCTTTTGGCTGCCTTAGCCTGTGTCAGAGCAGCTTCTAGCCAATGCAGGAGCATGAGTTGTATAAACGCCATGCCCCCAAAGTGGCCAGAAGCTACTCTATTTGGCCTGTCTGCTTTGGGCCTGGGAGTATGCGACTTGCTCAAGGTCACTTAGTAGGTTTCCAGGCCCAGTGGAGACTTGAATCCTGATGGCCAGAGTCATAGACCAATACACAAACAACTACACCACACTACCTTTTTTTATTGTGGTTGAAATTCATTTCATTAGATTTGGCCAACCTCTCCAATCCCTCAAGATCATTATGAATTCTGATCTTGTCTTCTGGAGTAATTGCTACCCACTTCTCTAGTTTGGTGTCATTTGAAAATCTGATAAACATGTCTTCTGTTCCATCATCTTCTTATTCTTCTTGGCTTTACTTAGCGAACGAAGATTCAGGAAGGACTCATCCATGCTTTCTGCAAGCACATTGATGACGTTGGATGTATCCTTCGAGCCTGTGCAATGGATTTTTCTGGTGGAGCGCAGTGTGCACAGAACTGACCTCACCCTTTAAACCAGAGGTTCGACTGCTGAGGCCATGACAAGCATGGACAGTGGCAGCAAGGTCCTCAGGTCGTAGGTTTGATTAGAGTTTCCTTCTCTTAGATGGTTGAATTTACAGTGTTAGACGAGCACCATCTGCCTGGGTTTGGGATTAGAGATTTCCTTCTCCTAGGATGGTTGCCATAAGGCTAGAGAGCCCATCCTGCCCTTTGGAGCTCTTCGATTGTGACCTGTCTGGCATGGAAGGCCCTACCGGTGGCTATTATCCCGGCCCAGGCTCCTGGGTTCCCCAATTTCCCTTATTCCTCTTGTGGCCCCATCCCCTGATGGTGAGGATTGCTGGGGGTTTTGGGGTTTAGTTTAGGATAGTATAATTATATATTGTTATAGTCCCATTTTAATACATTTAAGTGTTTAATAATTTTTTAAGGGGGGGAAGGGAGTATAAATATTATGTATATTTTATTCTGTAAATTTTTATGTTGTTCACCACCCAGATTGGCTTTGCCACCAGGCGGTATAGAAATAATAATGCCACCACCAGCATCGCTCACAACTTCATTAGGGTACGCAAGCCTCTCCCCCACACAGTCAGAGCATATCTGGAGGGGAATAGGAAGCCGGAAGATGACAGCTAAGGAGGGAAGAGCCTCTTTCTTCAAGCTAGCCCTGATGGAGCTGGGTCTGCCTGATCACTCCCTCTCAGGCTGGAAGATGATAGTTAAGGTGGGAGAAGTCTCTTCCTTCAGGCTAGCCCTGATGGAGCTGGGTCTGCCTGATCACTTCCTCTCAGGCCAGAAGATGATAGTTAAGATGGGAGGAGTCTCTTCCTTCAAGCTAGCCCTGATGGATCTGGGTCTGCCTCATCACTCCCTCTCAGGCCGGAAGATGACAGTTAAGGAGGGAGGAGCCTCTTTCTTCAGGCTAGCCTTGATGGATCTGGGTCTGCCTGATCACTCCCTCTCAAGCCAGAAGATGACAGTTAAGGTGGGAGGAGTCTCTTCCTTCAGGCTAGCTCTGATGGAGCTGGGTCTGCCTGATCACTCCCTCTGAGGCATCATCTAAATCACTTACAAAAATGAAGAATAAAAGGCCCAGGACAGGACCCTGAGGCACTGCAAAATCACCTCTCTCCAGAATGAAAAGACAGCTGTTAGCTGACCTGAAGCCTTTCCATTCCCATTTTTCTCAGAAGGTGGTGGAATAAAAGGCAAGGAGAAAACAGGTTAGGCAAGATAAAAGTCCATTTTGGTCAATTGAGAACATCTGTCTTTTTAAAAAAATGTCCATAACACATGTATGATTTCCTCTGTTTAAAAATAGAAAAACAAAATACCTCTAATTCTCATGGAACAGTTTTGCATGAGGCACAGGGAATACCTCCATTGTACTTTCCCAGTAGTGATGTATATATTCACTTATTTCTTTCTCACATATAAGAATTAAATAATTGCAAATGTTTTCTCCCTACTGCTGAAATTGCAAAGAGTTTTGCACACTTATTTGCATGATTTTTCACATCAGGAGGGTTTCCTGCCACCCTCTAAAAAAGACCACACAAGCAATATATATATACAGTATATTCAGAGTGAACATTTTCTTTCAAAAAAAATTGCACAAAAATGTTCACTGAGGGGCTGAACAGACCACCCCTTTTGGCACAGGTTTGGGGCCATGGCAACTACATGCCATGGCTCCGATCTGGCCTTTCTGCAGCACAAAAAAGAGCCTCAAAAAGTGGCTCCTGTCTGCACAGTGGAAAAGGCGCCACAGCCTCTGGTGCCACGGCTTTTCTGTGTTCATTTGGCATTGCATCTTCTGAACGTAGCACCAGAGGAGCACCGTGATGCCGCCAGCCATGTGGCATCATGCTGACAGGGGGCAGAGTCAGGGCATGCGTTGTACAGATGCCACGTCCTCACTCCACCCCAACGCTGGCCTTTATGGCCAGTCTGTCAAGGCCCTGAGTGTCCTGAAAGAAGCAAAATGTCATGACTACTGGCTATTTTTTTTCTTTGACATGGCACCTCAGTGTGTTGGGACATCCTTCCGGGGCAATGAGGGGGGGGGGGGGGGATGTAACTATCCACATCTCCTAGTCTACTGGAATGGACTTGACAGATCTCCTATCCCTCATCAAAACTTACTTTACACTCCTGACAAAGGATGACACAGCCTTCACTGACAAAATCCAGCAAAGGTTCATGCAATAAACAAGCCCTCATTCCACATCTTTCAAACCTATCATAATGAAGGTATTTTGCTAGTATAAATGGACAGTTCTATTACTTCTGGGACAGGTGGTTGTATTCCTTTAATGGCCAATTCATACATCATGATTTCTACCAGTATTTTTTTTTAAAGCATACCCTCCCATCACCCCTATTTCTGTCATTAGATACTTTCCTGGCTGACAATTGAAGGTGATGCGCATACGATGAGACAATCAGACTGTCCCTTTGGTTCATTGTCTTCTCTGAGTCTGTGATCAGGCCTGCTTTCTGCCCCACCAAGCAATCAAGGGTAAGGGTTAGAATCATCACCTGTCAATCAAACCATTCCTTTTCCAACATTATTCTGCAAACAATGGCTTATTTAAAGGATTATGACTTTATTCCAGAAATATACAGGGATGAGTGGGGGATTCTGATGTCATAAGATCCTTGTACAGTCTTTGAGGCTCGAGGAATGTTCTCTTTGCGAGTTCTGATACAACCTGACCTTCATCACACTTTAGATATGAATGTACAGCTTATATCTAAGCTTGCCACTGACCTTTTCACTTTACAACTGTGTCAATAGCCATGTCTTCATGGGCCAAATAAAGTATCCCCTCTGTCCTCTCGACAGGGAGATTGGACGACCAGAAGTCTTCCTATTCCAGGACATACTCACCAATTCCATTGTCTGTCAACAATTATTGTCTGTCAACAACAACAACAGTAACAATTATTATTATTATTATTATTATTATTTTACATTTGTACTAAAATAGTACAAATTAAAAACAATACAAAAACATTAAAAAGTGTAAATATAAAGTTTAACAAAACAATTGAACAATTGAACAATTACAAATGTTTTAAAAATTATACATTAATAATAATAATCTCCCATGGATTGAGGCTGGATTACAACCTTAAAAGACACTTAGTACAATTTATAATCAATACAACAATAAAATACTAACACTGAATTTACCAAGAATTCCTATTAGTTCTCTAAAAATTAAAATGTAATAAAAACTGTACACAAACCTCGACAACTAAATTGCAAAGAATTTAAAGGCCCAACCCTCATAAGTCTGAAAAAGCTTGATGGCACAAAAATGTTTGGACCTACCACTGAAAGGAGAGCTGGGATGGGGCCATCCTGGCTTCTCTATGGAGAGAGCTCCAAAGCCTTGGAGCAGCCACCAGGAAGGCCCTCTCTCTTGTTCCCACCAAATAAGCCTGAGAGGTTAGTGGGACAGAGAGAAAGGTCTCTCTGGACAATCTTAATGCTCTAATGGGCTCATAAAGGCTGCATAATTTCCACCTCTGCTATACAGCCTCAAGCTATAGCCTGGCTCCAACCTCCTTTCAGTGTTGAGGATTGTATGGTTTTAGTTCTAAGTGTACAAACCATGATAGACAACTGTGGTAAGCCTCTGGGCCATTTGCCAGACTGGCTACATGCCCAAAAGCTCCCGTTTAGGTTTGTTTTTGTTTTAATTAGCTGGAAATGTTACAAGATTATTAAATTCATTAGCAATGAATTATGTTCACTGACATTAATTGTTCCGTAAATATTTGTGCATCTGGTGCTAACTTCCTTCCTCTGTCTCTGGTGCTTTGAAAGATTTCCCCCCAGTTCCTACCCACACTCCATTTCTTTCTTTAATGGAAAAGCCCCAAGAATGAAAATGCAGAGAGGGCTGAAGGTCAGAAGGAGGACATTTTCCTTGTCCTCCTTTTCCAAGCCTCCTCCTACAAACAGGTGGACAGGTAGACCAACAGACAGAGAAACTGGTATTTTCAAAGGATCTCCTGTAATGTTGCAATTACAGTGGTACCTTGGGATACGAAATGCGCGGGTTACGAAATTTCCGGGATACGAAAAAGTTGGATTGGCAAAAACTGTTTCGGGTTACGAAATATTTTTCGGGTTACGAAATTCATTTCGGCGCGAAATTCAAATGCTATAGGCTTCCAGCGCTAACGGAAAGCTATTTCAGGTTACAAAATTATCGCGTTACGAAGGGAATGGCGGAACGAATTAATTTCGTAACCCGAGGCACCACTGTACTTACTGTGTTGCTGCTCTTCCTCTGCTTACTTGCTGCTTTGACACAGGGTCAGGTGAAGACTTGCTGATGCCTTAAACTATGTATATTGTTTAATATACATATACTGAAATGTATATTGAGGTGGGATACTTGAACCCAACAGGTTGCATCTGAACCAAACTTCTGTGGGCTATGAATCTGCCTACTATGCTTCCAAAGCCCAGCCGTTCCCATTTTTGTCTGTGATTGTTGGACAACTTTTGTCCCAAACCATAATGAAAGCTCTCCAACAGCATGGAAACATGTACAGATATTCTTACCCCACCCCCCAAAGGCAATGCAGAATTTATACTACCCCCATTTTTCTCTTCAGTGCTTCTCAAAATGGCGAGAAGTGACACGATGCCTGTTTCTGTCACCATTTTGAGAAGGATCTCAGAGGAAAGAAGAAATGTTGGGGTTTGCTGTGTGTGTGTGTGTGGTGGTGTGGTCTGGTGGGAGTCTGGAGGAAAATGGAGCAGAGAGAGGGCCAGACTAGTTTCCTAGGGAGGGCAGAATGGGGTTGAGCAGATGATCCAGGATAGCATGATGATATCTTGACCCTGGTGCTTACACAGTTCAGTTCCTGGGTCAGTGTGGGGATTGGCAGGTGTTCACATATGCATCCCTGTGCTGACCCACACATGATCTGTGACCGGTGCACACCCCTTACCTTGCTTCAGCACTGTTTTCATACAGAAACCCACTTGTCACCACATCTGAGGTGGAAATGGGATACCTGGCCATGTGGGTACACCTTAGTGCACCATTTCTACATCATATGCAGTGTGTGTGTGGGGGGGGGGGGGGGGGGGGGGGGGGGGGGGTCTGAGTGAAATTGATGGGTGGCAAAGTAAGAGTGCTTGTAAACAGCCAGGTTTTGCAGCAGAGTTTCTAGGAAACACCATGTAAAACCAGGTAAAACTATTTTACTCCAGAATAAAGGCTTTTGCTGCTGGATCAAGCTGGATCCTCTGGATCCATGTCTGGTCTTGGGCCCAATCCTTTTGGCCTGTGTTGCCTGAACTAAGTGATGTGAGGCTAGGGGCAATCTGGCCTTTTGGCCAGTGTGGACAACCCCAATGTCACAAGACAGCAGACACTGAAAATATCCTGTTATGTGTCCTGACCAGATGAGCCTCTTGGAAATGTGGGACTGAAATGAAGTCCTCCCTTAGGAACATAAGACTCAGGTGTGGTCATAAAATGAGGCACTTAGCTTTAGATTCTTAACTTGTACCAGAGCCAGAGCCACAATGCACAACCAAAGTATGAAAGTCATTGTCTGTGATGCTCTAAAGCAGAAGGCATGCAACAATCATGTATCTTGATATATATTTTTTTCAGAATCCATCAAAATGCCCCTGTCTTGTCAACATGATGAGCTTTGTTTTGTTTTCATTATTGAGACCCCAGAAAATGAAGCATAAAAGCTGTGGGAAATATTCTGTAAACAGTTTCCCTAAATCTCTCATGGATTATCGGTGCTGCTGTGTGGTTTGGCTGCTGAGGGAAATAGACATCTAGTTAAAGTAATATTTTGAAATAAACAGCACAGGGCACTGTGAAACACTAAAATACAAAAATGGAGAGAACAGGTAGTATCTATTCACCTTGATAACCAAGAAGGAAAGCTGGAAATGGACAAAACTGTCCCTTTTCTTTCTTTCTTTCTTTCTTTCTTTCTTTCTTTCTTTTTTCTTAAGTCCATTTTAGCTGGTGTGATTGTTTTTTTAAGATTTACAAAAATATTCATACAGGTTGAGATGATACATTGAGGTAGCATAATGTAAATATTTCATTCATTTATAATTCACCTTTATTCCAATTCGCGACTCAATGTGGCTTAGGAAAAGGTAGAAAAGATATGTTGATCCACATACAAAGGTATGCATGAATTCTGCTATACAACCCTTGTGTTGAAGGACATGTGGAACTGAACTAAAATATCAACTGTGCAATTGGATGCACAACCTAGTATGCATGTGTATTAATGCATAGTGCATAATGCATATCCATGTGCAGTGTGCATGGACATCCTTGTGTAATGGATCTGCATTCACAAGTCCACATGTACAATTTTGAAATGAGTGCAGCTGATCCACTTTAGACAAAAATGTCCAGCCTCTTCTTTATGGAATCTTGTGTGTGTGTGTGTGTGTGTGTGTGTGTGTGTGTGTATGACACCAACAGGATTCTGCCATATAGTTTTGTATATATTTTCTAAGCAAGCATTAATGTACACCTTTTCTCCTATGAATCTATTTTTTCAAGCAGTTCCAGTTTGGTCAGTGCAGTTTTATGCAAACATTTCAAACAATATAACTATTTTTATGTACATGCGTGCTTAATGCATACTTCTTATAAAGTTCAGATTGAAACATGGGTCCAATTTAATACTCTGCTGACATTGGAGGAAACCAATGACCATTGATAAAAGAGTTAGATCATTCAGAGTGAAGGCAATACTTTCTTAACTACATAGATAACCTTAGCCAATGAAGGATCATACAGTGCATTGAATCACATAATATTATATAGTAGTCAATCAAATCTGTCTCTGTGCTGACATTGCTTATGACAAATGAACCCCATTTAAAGTTTGGATGGTGGATGTTTGAAGAATTTTCTTTGCTTTCAAAGCAATCACCAAAACTGCTCATGAGGGAGGAAGTTTTCATGAAAATGGGATGTATTTACACTGTAGAATTAATGCAGTTTGACACCATATTAACATGGTGCCATCCTAAAAAATCTTGGGATTTGTAGTTTTGTGAGGCACCAGCACTCTTTAGCAGAGAACTCTAAAGGCTGTATAAACAGGATAGAGATACAGCACTTAAAGTATGTCAGACTGCATTATTTCTACAATGAAAATACCCCCAGTGTTTTTAAAAAATTGCATAAACTCCCTTTCACCTTAGTCCTAGTATTAACACATGTCTATTACAGTCCAGGAATATTTTTATTTGCAGCAGAAAAGAGAGAATAGAAATTACGTCAAGGAGTTCATGTCATAAAGTTGGCTATGTTTCAGACTGCCAGAAGGTTTGATTTGATTTGATCTGATCTGACAAGTCAACTTTCCTGACAGTTTACAAGATATCAAGAAATCTATCGAAGAATATCAGGTATGCTCACTTTTCAAGCTATAAAAGTCTACCACAGCCATAGTGAAGGTTTTAAGTTTTGAGCAATATGAAGACGTTACTTTAGTTTTTCATCATGTCTGACAAAGAAAACCCAAAGTTATCATTCTGTAGCAGTACAGTCTGCACAATGTGATCAAGTAGTGATGAAAGTGGCAATTGGTACCTTGGGAATGGGGATACCATTATCCAACCATTTCATCCCATATGAGATCTCAGTATACTGGAGAGTGCTGACTATTTCCAGTGACATTATCTTAAGCAATATCACTGAGTCTTAGGGCCCTTTCACACTATGAAATTATAATACTGATTCCACTTTAACCACAATAGTTTTATCTTTGTGGAATCCTGGTCTTGTAATTGAGGGAGGGGTGTTTTGACTTCTCATACAGAGTGATCTAGTGGCTCATCAAACTACAAACCCCAGGATTCCACATGATGCATCCATAGCAGTTAAAAACATAATGATAGAACTATAATTGTTTAGCATGAAAGGGTTCCAGCTACAAGAGAATAGAATAAATCTTTATTATGGCCATATATCAGCACAAGGGAGTGGTGTATATACAATTAAGAACATAAAAATAAAATATACATCTGTTTAAAACATAAAATGGAGATAGTAAAATATTAAAAAAACATTAAAAATGGTATGTGGATCACTGTAACCATTTATTTACAATATTTATTGTCTGACAATTTTTAAGCATTGCTGCACAAAACCTAGGAAAGCCAATGTGGTCTAGTAGTCTGAGCATAGGATTCAGACTTTGGAGATTGGGGTTTAATTCCCAGCTCAGCCATAGAAACCCACTGGGTGGTCTTGGTCGAGTCACATATGTAGATACTATGAACTGAATCTGTAACCTCTGATAGGTACTGTACAGTGGGCTCTTGGTATCCACTGGGATTTGGTTTTAGGATAGCCCCCACCTGGGATACCAAAATCTGTGGATGCTTATGTCCTGTTATACACAATGGCATAGTAAAATAGTGTCTCTCATATAAAAATAGCAAAATCAAGGTTTGCTTTTTCCATTTTATAAGTAATATTTTCAAGCCTAGGATGGTTGGATCTGTGGATGCAGAATCCATGAATATGGAGGGTCAAGTATTTATTTTCCACCTACTAGCTACATCCTCACATCACAGCTTCTCTACATGATACTTTATTTTTATTTCTTGGGGTGGAGGGCTATATTGATGAAAGTCTCCTAGTTTTCAGAAGAGCCCTCTGTAGTCAAATGTAAGATAAAAAAAAACAGAGAGTGAGTGAGAGGGAAGGCAGGAAAGAGAAAACAGTGTTTACTTTTAAATTTCCCAGCAAACTACCACTTAAAGCTTATTGCGGTATGTTAGCTTTAAAGCCAATTAAGCACAATGCTAAATCAGTGCAAATCATACTCTGTAATTCATCTACAATGTAATGAATGCCATGTGCAATGGCAGAAAAAGGGAACTGGACCCTATGAAATAACCAAATGCACTGGCAGTATGAGTCGTTTCTTCTTCACTTGTGTTATACATCTTCATTATGTGCAAAATCCTTGCTCTAATCTTCCATTGTGTGCACATTATAAGAATACTTAAATGTATTAACTGCTTTCTTTCTTTCTTTCTTCCTTCCTCTCCTTCCTTTCAAAGTATTTTTCCCCCCGTTTTACAGGATACACAATCCAGGCAAGATTCAGCGCAATAATTTACCAAAGATGCTGGAATTAAACCCCAGAAACCCTCAGAGTGGTGACTTGTGGCTAAGAGCTTAGAATCTGCTTTTCCTAAAGCCTCTAGAAATCTGGCAATGATAGTGGGACTGATAGTGAGCTGCTCAATTTCTGTTCATGTTTCCTGAAAGTTATCAAGCTGAGTTGAAAAGATGTCTGTCTGTATAGTTATTCTTGGGCAATCTAAAGAAACAGGGTTATTGCCAAAATTCTTCTTAGCACTGGTGTTTCTGAATTAATTTGCCATATTTCCCAAGAGGAGGCTACGGGTTATTATTAGGACATACTGCAATGTGCATGATTGTATCACGGTTCTTTTTGTTCAGTGTTTTATTTTTCCAGTGACCATGAACATTGACAAAGTAGCAATCTTCATGTGACTGTACTATCAAGATGGTGTTTCAGCAACAATATTGCATGCACAAAGAGGACATTGAAACACTACCAAATAAAATAAAATAAAATAAAAATGGAAACACTGCACAAAAATAAATAGTACTAGATATACCAGAATGGCTAGTTTGTAGAGCTTTGTGATAGCATAAGATTGTTGGGAGAAGGCTTTTTTAGGCTTTTGTGGGGGGGAAAGTAAACCAACCAGGTAACAGGTCATCATGCTGCTAGGTGGGTCCTTTTCCTGGACAGGAATGGAGTCGAAGAGTGAAGGAAAGAACCACATTTAACTTGACTCATTCCTATATTAGTCTATAGCCAAGAATCAGTACCCTGGACAGAGGCCCTGGAAAAGGAATCTGGATTTAACTCTGGTAGTTTTGCTTAAATCTGATTTATAGTTTCTAGTTAGACGCACAGAAAATCAAATGAGCAAATACACAGCCATCTTTGAGACACTTCTTTCCCTTGCCCCTTCTTCCCCTTATCCCCAGCAATTCCTTAGACAACAGAAGAGTTTTAAGCAAAAGGCAACAGTGTTGCTTGTAAATTCTTCTTGTCTGGCTGCTTTCCCAGAGACTAGCTCTGCAGACCCTCATTGTTTTTGAAATGCAACATTTCTCACTTGTTCCTTTCTACTTTTCTGCTGACTAGAATATTGTTTGTAACCATATTAATTGTCAATCAAATTTGATTTTGCTTATGTGTGGCTGATTTCCAGGAGCTCACATTGCGTTGAAGTTATGGAAACTTTTCTGTAATCAATAAAGTGGTCCCTCTTGTGAATGATACTTGGACAACTGAAATACAAGGAACAGAAATGCCAGGAGACACTCTAGTCCACCTTAGGTAAACTATGGTTGCATCTGTACTATAGAAATAATGTGGTTTGACACTGCTCCATCCTGTTTGGATTATGCTTCTACTCCTACAGACATGGGTGTCACCTCAGAACTGGCATGGCTTTCCCCTGGTCAACCTCAATGGATTGGTGATGTACATTCTTGTTGCTTGCCTGCTTTAAAACTGACAGTCACCTTCAGAAACCTTGGGCATAGGTATATAGAGTAGGCCCAGTTTGAGGTTGTTGGACCTGCCTCAATCCCAGGTGATAAGGAAACACATTATGGCTAGGCATCCATATGGATGGATGACTGTGCCTCTAGGACAACCCTCAGCAGATGGGCCAGGGGAAGGGATGCTGCAATAAATGGGCATGCCTCCATTTATCAGAGCCTTCTCCCAAGATAACAAAGGCTTAAATGTGAGAGGAGGTACAGTTACGTTTTAATGAGAGTTTATATCAGAGGTGGTGAGATGACAACTGTCCAATGAGATGAGCCATTGAGGAGAACTGAGAACTTTCAAGATGATTCTGAGGAGAGGTTTTTTAAAGGAAACAAGGCTTCACCCTGTCTGCCTTTGTTTCTGTCTGTAGATTTTTTAAATATTTTAATGAATAACAGAAAACAAACTAATTTTCAATGAAGTATTTCCAAACACTGACATGAAGACTGTTGGAAATGCAAGAGATCTCTCAAACATAGTAATCAAATTGGCTGGACAGATGCTGAATAACAACCAGTCTCTTGCTCCCACACATTTAAGCACACACACACATCACAGGGGCTGGCATTCTGTTAGTGACATAGCATGTATAAATCATAATAAACATGCATGAAGGGTGAATTATTTCCCATGGTGCAACAGACATATTCTGCTGACAGCAGCAGCAGTAGTGCACACAGCAATATGCACTGAAGTTGTACAGTGAAGTTGCACATTGTAGCACCCAGCCATTGACATGTGTTACACACTGTTGCTATTCTGTATGAAGGCTGAATAATCCTGGCATACTCTTCAATGGATAATTACACAATTCTGAGGGGATATTGGACTGCAAACAGGATTAGCACAGGATATAAATAATCTTAAATCTTCTTTTAATTTTCAAAAATATGTTGCATTTCAAATATGTGTCCTAATGGAGAAGGGAGAGAAGAGAGAATAGATATAGTAAGCAAGTGAGTGTGGTAAACCAAGCAAAATTGATGTCTGCAAACCAAGAATTAGGGAGTATAAGCATACAAAGATTGCTAACTCTAACAATGACCTCGTATCACATAGTATGCAATACTAAACCAGAGAATAAAGGAATAGAAGATTCATTGCTGGTTTTTATATCTTCTTTTAACTTTATTTAAAAAAATCCCTTTAAGCCACATATTGGTCATGATATCTACCTGGGAGAACAAACCTATTCTTTACAAACACCGAATTATATTTAGCATATATCAGCAAAATGGGTACAATCTAAGTACAAGAAGCTCCATTTATAGTAATGGATTACCAATAATTTAGATTTAGATAAGATGGGTTTACAGTGCACTACAATGCATGGTAGTTTTATTATTATGAGCCCTGTCTGATTTATCCACATGCAATTCTAGCCCTTAGAACTGAGAATAGTTCCATTTTACTGAGGCCAATTACTGTAGAAGAATGTAAAATCTGTGGCCACGAATTATGGATATTTTTTAATAGATGGCTGTTTGTACTAATTTTTTCCTTTCCTTTCCTGCCTTTAAAAAGAGAGTGACAGGGAGATAAATAGATCACACAGCAGCTTTCATGGATATTTTACCAGGAGTCACTGCTAAAAGTCTAGGCTAAGTTAGTTCCAACGAACTGAAAGGTAAAGTATTTTTAATTTTACTTCCAATTATATCCAAGAAGATGAATGAAGCTGGGCAAATCCTTGATCAGAGCCAAAAGGGAGTCATAAATCATTCACTTAGATGATCGGATAATTTACCAATTCCTCTGGGTATTGTGGAAATAGACAAGAACAGTTAAAACCTGTCTCTTTACTACTGAGCTGGGAGTCTGTGATAAATTAGATTCTGTCTTTTTTCTCCTCTCCAGTGATTGTCTTGAATGCAGTGGATATGTCCAGACACTGGTTGCTTAATTGCAGATGGAACCGTCTCTTGCACCGAATCAATTCTCATCTTTTGTCAGGAGATAATGACAACAGAGCATGCTTCACTTCACCACTAACAGCGAACGGGCTTTTCCACTCTGGGTCAATGAGGATGGAGTCATTTGTACAAATAGGTAGAAAGTCTAATGCGGCTTGCATGCATGAAGCAGTTTATTAAGCACAATGTCTTCTAACAGGCACATAGCTTGCATCCGGCTAAATTAGATAATGAAACATCGGTTTCCATATTTAAGGTAAACGTGGAGTAGGTGGATACAAATGTCCATAACCGACTTGCCTTTGTTCTCAATATAATTTAGAAGCTGATCAGCTGTAGTCTGGGAAAACATGTTGAATGGCCACCTCACTATCGACACACCAATCCTATACAATTTTTCAAAATTAAGCAGTGCCAGTTGGATAGGAAATACTTGGATAGGAAACCATGAAGTACAACCAGGTGAATCCAGGTAGAGATAAGGAATAATCCCAGCTGAAACTCTGGCAAGTGATTACTGTCAGCCACAGTTGACAGTATTAGGCTTCATGATCCAGTGCTCTGCCTCAGTATATGACAGCTTCTTGGAATCATATTCTGATGTTGTGTTTCAACTTTTCTTTACTAGGGATAGAAAAGAAATATTCCAAAATATTTAAAAATGGTTGAAAAGCATGTACTTGGAGTGTTGAGAAGCCCTGAACAGAATCCTGGACTGATGAGAATTTTTACAATTCAGGATGTTTTCTGCACAAAATTCATATGTATTTAATTATTATTATTATTATTATTACTATTTATAAACCGCTTTTCCAAATTTGATCAAAGTGGTGTACAACACAAAACAAAAATGTGAGACAATAAAACAAATCAATAACGCATATCATCAATTAAAATTATATTAAAAAGTTTACAAATAATATTAAAATAACAGACAAAAAAAATTCTATACAGAAATGTTATTTTTCTTTGCAGTAAAAGCTGTTTTCTGTGCATATCAACCACATATACATTTTGTGCAGAATCAGTCCCCATTTACAGCATTTTCTGCACAGGAAACAGCATTTTCTGTGCAGAAAATAATACTAGAAGTGGAAGATATCATTCCACTTTGTTCTATAAGCAAGAAGAGGCAACCTTGACTGCAGAAAATTGAATACTTGGTTTAGGAAGCTCCCAGGTGTAAATCTAAAGTCACTATGCATTTAGCCAAAGAGTGAATTGTTTGTGCCAGTGCTAAGATGGAGACTTGAACTTCATTACTGTCAGCATTTGCAGTTTTTGATTGTGAAGAAAACTACTTAATTTACAGTAAAAATACATTCAGAAATGTTTATTTTGTGACAGCGTTTTAAAAAAAGAAATGCATAGTTACATATTCACTTAAATGTAGATTTCCAGGTTGGTTTTTGATAGCTGAAATTGCAGATTGATGTAGAAATGGTAGAGAATAAATTTACAGCATGTGCCATTGTGAAACAGACTAGAAACAGACTGATGTATTAATTCCTACCTTTGATACTAAATCCCAGTTAAAAAAAAAAGCAATTCATCTGATACCTTCAAAGGTGAGCTACTGTTCATGTACTAATTCTAGACAGTATTCCAAGTCTACCAAGTGTTGGCCAGTTCCTCGTGTCCATTGCAAGGATGTTTGTTCCATTCCAACATAAACAACTGCTTCATTTCAGTGATATTTGAATATTCAAAAATATTTTTTAATTTTTTTGGAATACATGTTTTATTTTGTTTTTCTCGTCAAGAAATGCTGACAGATAGAATCCTGGCTTGATGATGGTCAGCAGCTCAGGACTCATTTTGCACAAAGTTTGCACATGATTGTTTCATACAGAAAAAAGCATTTTTTTCTGGGCAGGAAATAGCATTTTCTGGGCAAGAAACTGTATTT
The DNA here is from genome assembly GCF_019175285.1 of Sceloporus undulatus. NCBI lineage: Eukaryota > Metazoa > Chordata > Lepidosauria > Squamata > Phrynosomatidae > Sceloporus > Sceloporus undulatus. The sequence continues at coordinate 241,523,560 of NC_056525.1, forward strand.
CTTTGCAGAAATATCATTTCCTGCACTGAAAAAAAAGCATTTGCTCTACAGAAAATGTTGACATGAAAATGGGGACTTGTGCTGTGCCTCTTTAGCCACCTTGACTCCCATCTGGGAGAAAAGTGGCATATAAAATAAATAAATAAACACAAAATTAGCATTACCTCTGCAGAAAACACTCCTTTCTGTACAGGAGATAATATTTCCATGGATGAATGTGCAAGACAACCTGTTTCCTGTGTAGAAAATGCTATTTTTGGTGCCAAACAATCAAGTACCAATTTTGCACAGAATAAGTTGTGAATTGTGAATACGCTTTGAAAACTGTGTGGTTTTCAGATTTTGTTGCAGTGGGATGAAATTTGTTAAAATTGCTGGTTCTTCCTTTGAGAGGAAATATGAAAAAAATGCATTTCTAATATGTAGAAGAGTTAAGAACAGAAGAGGGGAAGACCTAGCACATTCATTCCTGACCCTCTGCCTCACATATATGCAGAGAGTACACCTGTGTCAAATACCTAAGAGAGGGCTACACTTTGGTATTGTACTTCTGTAGGTCAACTGGCTATTTTAAACAAACCCTAATCTTCATTTCAACCCATTGCTACTAACCAGTTCTTTTCTTCTTCTTTAAAAGCTCTAATGCAGGTGACAGATATTTTAGCCTTTTCAAAGATGCTTCTGAACTATAGGTTATGTCTCATACAGGCAGAAAGATAAGCCTTCAATTTTCTCTGCTGTCATTTGTAACTTCCAGATGACAATAATTTTAAAAGAGGAAAGGGCAGGGGCTGGTAATGTCTTGTAATGCTACAAGTGTGTTAGAGTGTGTTTGTGTGTGTGTGTGTGTGTGTGTGCGCGCGCGCGCAGTTACATGACCTTCTTGCCTTGACATTACAATTAGGCTTAAGAAGGAATGCATTTGGTGAATAACATGTAAAAATATTTCATTTGTGAAAATTTTGCATCTTGAATTCTGGACCTAGGGCAAAAAGGCTGTAGATGGTTTACATATCTCTGTTGGACTATCTATCTGACTGGCTGGCTGTTTATACATATGGTAATGATACCTAAAGGATACCAAGAGCTGTGCCATCCAAAAAGTAACTGAGATATTTTTAATATAGGGGCATGAATATTTTTTTAATATAAATAATAAATAAATGAAGTTTCCAAGTCTTGTGTTTCTGTGTTTCAATCAAGTATTTTTTTTCAAAGAGCAAACTACTGGGCAAAATTCTAGTCTATTTTCCTTCTTTTTGAAAAATTAAATTTACAAAATACAAAATACATAACATTTGAGTCATCAATACAACTGGAAGAAATTGTAACAAAAACTACAAAATTCAGCTTGAAAATGTGATTACAAGGTTAAACTTGAAAATTGCAAGGTTAAACTTGAAGCCAACAACCGACACTATTACGAAGACAACGTAAGAGATAATAGAGTTATTAATGTATCTAAGTAACAGACCAAAAATTGAGAAGTTCTACAGGTGGAGGGCATGGAGCTGTCATCCCACTGATATATTGTACAAATAAAGAATATTTGTTTATCAAATGAAAAAACAAGAATTACTGTGATGTAAGAAATTTTCTCCATCAACATCACTCTAGTCCACCAATCTTCCATTCTAACATTTACTGTCTTCCAATTTTGGGCAATTTAAATGCTTGTTAGTTCAGACAGATAGTAACAAGAGAGCAGGGGAAGAAGCTATATTTTTTTGTTGTGTAATTTCTTCTATGATCTTAATTACAGCCTTCTAAAAATCAGTAAGTTCTAGAAATGTTTGCTGTTTTTTATGGGCGTGATACACCATTTATAAATGACTTCTAGAGAGCATTTCTTATGTAGTGTAGATTTAAATTTAAAGGGGGGGGGGAGCCCAAATATTTGACCATCACTGTGATTTGTATATTAAGTTCCAATTCCCAGCTCCTTTTATAATGTTGCCCACTTCCAAAATTTTCTTCAATCAAACATTGATAAAGCTTACCTACCACCCCTTTCTGAGGAGGCAAATTCACATTACAGAGATGTTCAAAGATGGTTGGGGACCTTAATACATACCCCTCTTGAATTATACATTGAAGGAAAGCCAACACTTGATACAACTGGTACCACAGAGTTCTCCTGGTGCCAGATTAAAAAGCAACATTTCCTGAGTCTTAGGTTCACCATTAGAGAATAAATCACATATTCTGCTAATCCATTTTCTGTACCATACTCTAAATTGAGCAGATTTATCTGAAAAATGACATTTTGGATGTAGGATAAATGGTCGGATGGAGAAAGGCCATGGGGCAAGGAATCTGTGAAATTTAACCCATAGCGGGAGGGAGCTACATAAAAAGGAATTTTGAGTATGCAGACTAAGTGCCTGTTGGGTGTTCTGAAAATATCCATTCAATCTCTGGAGCATGTGGATCTCCAAACTAGGCTATTTTCCTAAAATGAAGAAAGCTGAAATATATTTGCTTTTTCTGATTCACTTAAACTTGATTTGGAGATTCTCTCAAACCCAACTATTCCATTTTGCTACACCTTAAAAAGGCCAAATCTGTTTCCTTAAGGCATGTACCTTCATTGGTACATGCTCACTTGGCTGGGCAAACCATGGGCCAGGTCCCACCTGGTATTAAGCCCAGCTAATACATGGCTCAAGTGTGCCTTTACAGCATTGAAAGGAGCAGTTTAATCCAGATAATCTTTCCCAAACCTTGGGAAGGTTTACAATAGCCAGAATACTCCAGTCAGCTCCTGAGGTATTCTGACCCCAAAGGTGCCCCAAACCCACCCCCTTTTCCTTGGCACTCTGGAGCAATGCCAGGTTGTTATGCACACACTGGGCACACTGGACAATCTCTGAGGTAAAAAACAAGATGCCTAGACAAAAATATGGCTGGGTGCCTCATTGTTTTTGCAGAGAGGGAGCAACCCATGCTGGTGGCAGAGATGGTGAGTTGTGCAATGGGATGCTATTTAAGCAGCTTCCCAGCATTGTTCCAGAGTGCTCCAGATTTTCCAGGAAACTCCAATGCAAATGATGAGTTAAAAAAAACACAGATTAAGGCAGAGAAGGCCCACATTCAGTGCAGAACTGACCTTCTCACAAAAAGAGAGTCTGCACCAGAATCTAACCTTTGGCCCTGTGTGATGCAGATAGGACAACATGAGAGTGGTGGTGGGGAAATGATACAAATGGCCCTTGTAGACATTCTCAGAGTTAGGAAAGACCATGGAATCTTCTAGGCATGAAATGCCTTAAAATTTGGAGGTGAGAGACAGGACAGAAAGGAGATTGTGGCTCTTTCCTCTTCCACTGTGATTCTAATGGCTTTTACTTCTGTAGTATTGAGCCAGATGGGGCAACTCATATTTTTGGCCCTCACCAGATCACTGTAGAACCAGGAATGTTTTTGCTCCCAACAGCAAGTGACCTAAAGTCAAAAATGTTGAGGGGGGGGGGCGAGGATCCACCAAGGCCTGCAAAAACTGGGAGAAGGCAAGCCAAATTTGTCCCCAACAGCTCTTTTTATTGGAGTGATGGCAATTTTGGAAAAAAATATAGAAAAACAGATTCTTTTAAAAATGGAAAAAATATTTCAAACAATTTTGAGATGGGAATGTTTCATGTGGTCACAATTTTCCCACTCCTGCCCTACAGTGACAAGTACATAGTCGGGGTGGATAAAACGAATGCTCTGTAAATACTGAAGGTCACGTACACACCTTTTCTTTTTTCAAACGGTCTTAGAAGGTACAGAAATACTAGTTATTTCAAAACTGCTGTATCCAAAGAAATGTCAGTTTTAAGTTTAAACTGACAGACTCACTCATACCACGCCAGGATGAATAGGGTCACCTGCAACCTCTTCAATGTCTAAAAAGATTACTCATCGTCTAGCCCTTGTGACTCACCATCACATGATACACCCTTTTTTGTTACCTGCCCTCAAGTCAATCTTGACTCATGGTGACCCTGTGTATGAGACAACTTTATCTGCCAGTGCTCTGCTTACATCTTGTAGATTCAGGTCTATGGCCTCCCTAATTGAGTCTATCCATCTGGCCTGCTGTATTCCTCTCTAATTTTTTACTATCATTGCAGGTTCTGATAGTTAACATCAAAAAAGTTGTCTAATGCAAGAGTACTGTTGAGATATGAAGTGTGGTTTTAGAACATTTAAAATATAGAAATCTCCAGTTTTCCTTGTGCCAGCTTTGCTGGAAGTTGTCTCCCAGGCTTTCAGCCAGATTTTGGTCTAGGAAGAACAACTGAAATTGAGTTAATGCTGTGGAATAAAACAATCCAGAGTTCTGTGCTCAGAATTTTACTCTTTGATTTTTGTAGCCATAATCCGATTTGAAGTCAGATGCCAGATGGCATATGTCTAATAAAGGGAGATGGGATGTGGAAGCTATTTAAAGGGATTAATGTGATATACTCTATCAGTGGAAATGGCAAGAGGCCTGATTTTAATTTGCCTGCATTAGAATTTTTCACATCAATCTGAAAAAACCCAAACCAGGCTAGAAACCTGGTTTTTGAAGCCTGGCTTTGTAAGTTTTTTCAGTGCGAGATGATGATGCTCAAACTTGGGGCTCTCTGAACATAACAATGTGCACTTCCACTGCACTATGGCCTTGCTGCAGTGCTGTATTATTAAGATGGAATTTCACCTTAACTGATGCCTCAATTTAAGAATGAAATGAAAATAAACTGTGTTAGATTATCCAGTGTTTGGATTACATGTTCCAAGTTTTGTTAAATAAAAAAGGCATTAGCGAGCAGATCATCATCACTAAAAATCCTACTTTGTCTCATTTATTCAGCCAGGATAGACAAGAATCCAAGGAGAAAAGGTAGGTTTCATCCCTCCTCAGGCTTGGAAAGGAATTTATCACAAGGTCCTGATTTTTAGAACCTAGCCCTCCCTCTCCAGTTCTAAGGGTGAGAAGGAGGAATCTAGGGACAAGAACACTCCATTGAAAAGTAAGTGTGTGTATTCACCTTTGGAAAATTAAATGATACATTTTGAGCAACTGTGGTTTATGCTTAATACATCATTCTAAATGTAATTGCCAAGGTTCACCTGTGACACAGCCAAGAGCTACTTTTTCTTCTCAAGTTTTGGGATAAACCTGGTAACCCTGAACAGTAATTTCTTCTTCACAATCACTGTTACATTTTGGATCTAAACCAGTCTTGTTAGGACAGCTTCACAGATAATTAATCTGATTTCAGGCAGAATTGAAAGTGAAGGTTATAACCTATAAAACCCTATGTGATTTGGTTCCCAGATGTCTGAAGGGGACATATTTCTTAATGCAAGCCTTTCTAGGCTTAGAGATCTTGATTAAAGGCTTTTCTTCCAGTCTTTTGTCTGGTGAAGATGCAAGGCTGCTATAACTCTCTTCTAAGGAAGACTATGTAATATGTTTCCATGGTCCCTCAATGGCAGTAGTCCATCAATGGAGTCGGGCAAATTAGGTGTGTGACATACCCATGATTGTGAAGATTTTCATACCTTGCTCAATCATTGCTCAAACACCCCTGAAACATTGCTCAAAGGTGGAGGAACCACATGTATGTGGAAGTCAGGTGCTCTTCCTCCATTGTCATGGAATCATCACTCCCTCTTAGCATCTCTGAATCATTCCAGGAGAGCAAATTTCCTATGAATGCAAAGTTTGGGTTCATAGGAAATCTGCTCCCCTTGACATGATTCAGGGCACTGGCCATAAAAATAAATCTACACAGGCATAGGTTGGCCATACAAATGCATGTGTCTTCAACAGAATGTCACCTGTAATTTTCATCCTAGCCAGTGCAGAATATTGGGACAAAAATGTCCCATGCATTATGCAGCAAGAAGGAAACAACATGCTCTTCTTGTCAGTAGCTTAGCCTCACTCAAAGGGATGGGACCTGGAAATAAAATAGTCGTGCATTAAAATCTAACTCTGTTATTAAGCACAACTTTAACCATGACTCTACTGCTGAATACATTGTAATTTTCATTGGAATTATAAAATATCTCACAACAGATGCAATAACATTTTAAAAAAAAATCTTAGTGCATAATTTTTAAAGAAGTGTCACCAACAGCCAAGAATCAGAACAATGATTTGCCTGGAACAAATTTAAAAATAAAATAAAATAGGAACTTTCCATCATCATCTGGGAGAACAGGAATGTCCAGGTTTGGTTGGCAGACACCTGTGTCTGAAAGAAAAGTGAAGAGGAATTGGAACAACCCGTTGTCCTTTGTGTATTCTGAATGAATACTTGGCGAGAATGACAAAATTAGCAGAAGCATGAATGTCATGATTATTATCTGCTGTGGGCCAGATTTTTAAGATGTGCTAAACTCTGAGCTTCCTGTTATTCATGGCGCTATACAAACAATTACTTCCAGCAGCTAGCACTGATAACCATCTGGGTTTCAGGCAGCAGGGAACAGATGGGATACCCTGAGAAAAACATGGTGCAGATGGGAGGAGAAGATAACAACTCTTTACAAGGAGACATCCAAGGAGGTGGAAGCGAGGACTTTGCAATGGGCCAGCATCTTCAGAGGAGTAATGGGTGGCCCTGGTACCTGTGTTTAATTTGGAAATAATCTGAGGAGAAGTGGGGAAAAGCAAGGAATGTAAAAACACAAAGAGAGGGAAGGAGGGAGAAATTGTGAAATACATCTATTTTTAAAACATCAGTTCTAAATCGGAAAGGCTGGTGCTCTTCTGTTGCCCTCATTGATAACATACTGATTTATGTAATCAGATTTTATCTGCTTACCATACCTAAAATGATGTCTGAAAGTGGTAGTGCCCACAACAATGCTATGTTGAATGAATCAACACCTAGAAACTACTTTGCTACTTGAATGACCATGTGCATACACTTCGGGGGTCACATACCTTTCCATTTTTCATGGGATTTATGGAGAGTCATGAAGGCTGGCACTGGTAATTTATCAGGGCATATTTTGTTCCTACCAGCTTCACAAGTGTTCTTTTTTATGCCCTCCAACTTTTCCCTGATTAAAAACTGTGACACAGCTGGCCAGGCAGCATCAGAATGTGGGCAAAATGAGAAAAGTTATTAATGAAGAAGAATTTCCTTACTAGGAGAGGTGGCAGCAATTTCCTTTGGAAGGGCAAGATACCACCCTGTCTTTTCCTTCCCCCCCTCAAACTACTTTTGCACTCTGAATTCATTTTTCAGCCATTGAAATAAGCTGAGGACAAAGGGAGAATGTGGGACATTTTAAAAGCCACTGACAAAATGCAACAGCAAAGGATTAATTGGGACTGTCCCTGCCAAATCAGGACAGTTGAAGGGTATAATATACTTGGTGGAAACTTCAGCTTTGGTTCTGTAGATGGCATGAATAGACCAAATGGCTAATGCCTGAAATATTTTCAGGATTATTTAACAGCAATAAATAGGAAAAAAGAAGTATCCGTCTAATTCTGAACATGTACAAAATCTAAACAAAAGTCTGTGGTTTTTGTAGGCACAATAGTGAGTACCTGATGTATGACCCAGCTCTGGATATCTTATAGTGGGAGTTAAGGGTTTAATAGCTGGAGGAGAATGAGAACAATGCCTCTCAAATAGGAATTGTGCTTGACAGTGAAATTTTCCTTCTGTCCCCAATTTATTACCATTGCAGACTGAAAATTGTTCATATCTAGAACTTGTTTATTTGCTGTGTTTGCATTCTCTTTGTAATTATGCTTTGCTTTGGATGACTAAACTGTACCTCCAAATGCTTAAAGGCAGGTTTAAGTTACTGCACTGATAGAAATATGGGAGCTAAAGAAAAAATTCATTTTTATTTGGAGGGGCAATGTCCTTGTTCTCTCACATAGCTACGTGTCTGAATGCTGTGTTCAACCATATTCCAATGGTTCATGAAGACTCCAGTGGTATTACTCTGCCTAATCTACTGCCCTCTCTAAGCCTCTGGAGAAGCAGATTTGTGTGCTGACATGTATATTTATTATTATTATTATTATTATTATTATTATTATTATTATTATTATTATCCTTTATTTATAAAGCGCTGTACATTTACACAGCTCTGTACATACAATCTTTTTAATTGGACGGTTCCCTGCTCTAAGGCTTACAATCTAAAAAGACATGACACAAAAGGAGAAGGGGATGAGGGCCAACAGTTCTTCTCTACCTCTGAGGCCTGGATCAGGGGAGATGGACTGGAGGGAGGACATAGCAATACAGGAAATGATTCAATAAAACAGGCAACAAAGGAACATCAAATAGCAAGTGACAATTATGCAGTGCCTGGGAATGCTTGTCTGAACAGGATGGTCTCCAACTCCGTTTTGAAGCTGGTTAAATAAGTGGTGGCTCTTGCTCACGGGGGAAGAAGGTTCCAGGAGGGAGGGGCAGTGAGTGAAAAGGAGCGAATTTGAGATGGGACAGAGGAAATCATGGGCTGGAACAGCAGACCTTGACTACCAGAATGGAGGGCCCTAGTGGGAAGGTGAGGAGAAATAAGGTCTGATAAGTAAGGAGGGACCAGCCCATGGAGGGCTTTAAACGTCGACAGCAGGAGCTTGTACTGAATGCAGAAAGGGAGGGGGAGCCAGTGAAGAGATGCCAACACAGGAGAGATGTGGTCAGAGCAGTGGGTGGAAGTGATAATGCGTGCAGCTGAATGCTGAACAGAGATCATAGAATCATAGAGTTGGAAGAGACCACTAGGGCCATCCAGTCCAACCCCCTGCCATGCAGGAAATCCAAATCAAAGCATCCCTGACAGATGGCCATCCAGCCTCTGTTTAAAGACCTCCAAGGAAGGAGACTCTATCACCCTCCAAGGAAGGAGACTCTATAAAGGACGGAGGAGAGAAAGAGGGAGCCCAGCCAGGAGGACATTACAGTAATCAAGTCGTGAGATCACTAGGGCATGGACCAGGATCTTGGCAGTAGAGGCGGAGAGATATGGTCGGATTTTGGCAATATTGTATGAGAAGAATCTACAAGCCTTGGCTGTGGTCTGGATCTGAGGGATACACCACAGAGAAGAATCAAAGATAAAACCAAGACTACGGGCTTGCTGGACTGGTTGAATAGAGATGTTGTCCACAGAGACAGAAAAGGAGTGTTGAAGGGCGGACTTAGGAGGAAAGACATGAATCTCTGTCTTGGACATGTTGAGCTTCAAGCATCGATGGCACATCCACTGCGAGACAAGACGAAACTTGCTGTTCAGGCCTTGGAGAAGGGTCAGGGGTGGAAAGATACAGCTGGGTGTCATCAGCATACAGATGGTAGGAGAAACCAAAAGAGCTAATGAGTTTACCTAAGGACAGTGTGTAGAGAGAAAACAGAAGGGGACCCAGAACAGAGCCCTGGGGAACTCCAACAGATAAGGGAACAGGAGAAGAAGTCTATTTATGCATGTACCATTGCTAAGGTCCTATAAGCTTTTAGTTTGATGGAAATCTATTCCAGCATGGTGTAGTAGTTTGAGCATTGAAGTATGATTCCGGAGACCAGGGTTTGATTTTCAGCTCAGACATGAAACCCATTGGGTAACTTTGGACAAGTCACACTATATAAACCTGAGGGGAAGGCAATGGCAAACCTCTTCTAAGCAAATCCCCCCATGATAGGTTCATCTTAATGCTGCCATAAATTGGAAATGACTTGAAGGCACACAACAACAACAACAGCAGAAATACCCCTAGGTAGTTGTGATGTATGTCATAGCTGCACAAATCTACGTGCAACTGCCACACGACGTTGAGCAAATTCACTGCACAATGCTCAAATAGGTCCCCACCTAACAAGTCAAAAGTGAGAGAAGAGACTCTGTGTGTACTTCTGAAAGACTGACTGCACTAGAGATTGACTTCACACACACACAGAGAGCTACACCAGTGTAGTAGGCTGATATTTATAACATGCTCACTCCCCCTACACACACACACATGCATATGCACTCAAAAGAAAAATTATTCAAAATGCATAGTTCTTGAAAGAGAGAGATTGAAAGATTGAACAAAAGAGAGAGATACAAAGAAAGGGAAAGTTGGAGAATGCATTTGTTGCCAAGGGCCACATTGCATTGGAGGCTGACTTGCGCACTGATTAGCATAATAGCAAAGTGTGACAATAAGTATCTTTAGGAATTGTGACTAATCTTCTTTTGCCAGAGGAGTCTTCAGGCCAGCTGAGTAAGTAAGAGGCCTGGCACTGCAAGACCTACAATGTCTAAGAATTACAAATCAGGCCTTTCTTCAAAGCCATGGTATGTCAAGGGATAATAAATGTAGTAGCATGTCCTTTTATTTGCCTTCTGTTCCTTGCGATTTTATGGTTCACAGTTGTCACACATAAAAGCAAATGTTGCCTGTTTCCTTCTGGCAAAGAAAGTGGCTGTGCAGAAAAAAAACATCTAGACAAGGCAGCTCACTTTAACAGACTTTGGCCCACTGGGATGTAATGTCTCTAATGATATAAAGATATAAAGTCTCTAACCCCACTCCCCCATGTTACAAAACGGTGAGACATAAGGCAGTTAGTGTCTCCCACTACTCCTGAGATGGGATAAGAGATTTTAAAAAATCTCAATTGTCTTAATATTTGGGACAAAAATGTTTTTAATATTTTGGATGTGTGAGAATCCAAAACAGACAAGATTTGCCCATCCAAGTGTGTGTGTGTGTGTGTGTACGTACCTTCAAGTTGTTTTCGACTCATGGCGATCCTAAGACAAACCTTTCATGGAGGTTTGCTATTGCCTTCCTCTGAGGCTGAGAGCATGTGATTTGTCCATCCAAGTCCAGGTCTTAATTCTTAAAATGCTTTAAAAAAATTCTTAACTTATAAAAAATAATACCCACAGGATTTGATTCCTCAGTGGATTCAGCTATGTTAGTGCTGAATAAGGATTTTCTCTGAGAAGCTTGTCATCTTGAATATCTTTCCAAGAGACATCAGAGGTCTGAAATTTTATTCTATTAGAATTGATTTTGTTTCTATAGGTTGGAATAGAGTTATTGGTATGTCGCTTGTTCCTGGTGACTACCTACTTTCTCCCAAGTGTTTGGAGAAGCTTTTCTGCTTCATTTTCTAAGACTCTAGGTCTTGATGGAAACACTTTCAAGTGGCTCTTCCTTAAGGGAATTGGTACTTATTTTATCTCTTTTATATAGTTCCCCCCTCTTATATTGCTCCCATTTTACCATGATCACATAATATATTCCGTTGTTGTTCAAATAGTATCCCTCTTTTTGGTTTGATTTTCCCTTTATTTTCCAAGTTCTAGTGGGAAATTTCTTGTGTCTAACATTCTTTTCTTCTTCTTCTAAGGGTTTATACATAGCATGTGTTTATGTCATATTGTCATGGCCAGCCAAGAGCCGGTCTCTGAGGATGAGGATGTAGCTCCTCTAGTGCAAGGGGAAATTGAGGCTACAGCAGGTGCTAATCCTGTTCTGCCAGATCCCAGCTGTGACCTCCCAACCCCAGAGGAGGAGGCTCAGCCAAGTCCTAGTGCTGGAGGGATTCCTCCTGAGGCTCAGCAGCCTAGTGGTGACTCTGGGAAAGAGCCAAGCTTGGAGGTGCCTTCCTTTAAGCAACGCAGGTCTGAGAGTGCTTGTGTGCGTCGGTCCAGGAGAATTGCTGAGAGACAATTGGCAAACAAGCCTCAGCTGGCACCGAGAAGAGAGTCTCCTACTTAACCACCTGGGAGACACCAACTCAATGCCAGAGTTTATTGCATGATCCTTTGGTGTGATTGCTGCCTACACTGGCTCCCTGTATCTTGACTTCTTCTTGCCTTGACTCTTGACTTTGGAATGGACTGGACAATTGCTACCCTCTGGCTGACCTGACCCTGGACTGACTATTGTGATCCCTGTTATCCTGACTTCGACTTTGGCTTTCGGTTTGCTCTTTCTCTCACTCCCTGCAAGGTTTGTGGACTATTTCCAGCTGCATAGCTAATTACCTTGTTGAGCCATCCTTATCAGTGTGTGTTTGTGTGTGCTGGCTGCAGTCCAGGACACATATCATATTTGATGGTCTTACAGGCTGTACAGACTGGCCAAAAGGGATGGCATCAGGGTGGAATGGGGGCATGGTGACCACACGCCGTACACCCTGACTCCACCCCCAAGCCTCCAGGAAGCCATTGGGCTAACCAGGTGGTAGGCAGATCCATGGTGTGCTGAAGAAACACAATATAAATGCCGCAGCGGTGGCAAGGGCGGCTTTTTGCTAGCTCCAAAAGAAGTGGCTTTCTATCGCTTCTTTTGGAGCCAGTGAATCACCAGATCGGGGGCCATGGCGTGTGATTGCTGCAGCCCCGATCCAGCACTCAAAGGCGCGTTGGCAAGCCACTTCTTTGAAGCAGTCAGTTTAGCCCCTCTGTTACCTCCTCTCTCTGCATACATCAGTTTGTGTGTAGTTAACCTCAGTTTGTTCATTCTCCTTTTTGTAGTATGACATTCTATCTCTTTCCTGCATGTTTGAAGAATACATGTTTCACCATGGGATGTTATGGAAACTTTAGTAATTGTAAGTAAATCTACCTCTAATGTTTCATTTGTTGTTTTTTTTAAATCAGAGAATACAAAGTGTGCTTTATTTCTCTGCTAGACTCCCTGTGTGGTGCAGCAGGACTGGTTTTTGCTCACCCTCTGCTTACAAATTCTAATTCCTTCACGTGCTTGTTACACTGCTATGTTTCAAATACCCTAACAAATGAAATTTTCTTTCAGGGAGTGAAAGGGGGTGACTCGGACCATCAAGAATGTTCCCATCTGATCTGCAATTTCAACCAAGCATAAGAGAAAAAAGATCACTCTCCTTGATGGAAACCATCCTCATTTTTCTTGCCTTATAGTCAAGGCAAGCAGCTTCTTAGTCACTTGAATCACTTCCCTATCCTTCACCCCACCAAGGACTGGCCATGGCAGCAGTCCTTTTGGGCACTGAGAGCTGTCAGGAGTCAGGGAGAGAGGGTGCATGAGAGGAAAAGAAAAGGGGCTAAAAAATATTCTCATCCTCAATGGGAAAGAGTTCTGATGCACATTTCAACATTTTATGAGAGGGTTTTGTGCACTGAATTGATTTCTTTCTATTTTTGGACTATTTTTTACAAAAGAAAAAGTAAAAAGGAAGAAACAGTTTGGACAAAAAGATTGTATTCTATAAAACAATCCTTTCTGCCAAGATACAATGGTCAGTTACATTTTTGTAACTAAGGCAATTATCACATTGTTAAAAAATGTGACTTACCTCTCTTGTTTTGTAGTTTCATTTGGGATTCAGTCGAGTATTACTACATGGATATTGCTTCTGTCACCATGTCCCAACTGCATCCAGGCAAAAACCTGGTTAAATCTGCCCTTAACTGGCCTCTTTTCATTTTCAGGAACTTCGCAGCTTTGCAAATTGGCCAGTGGAAGGCAGATTTTAGCCAGATTTTTCCTGAGTGCAGATTTTTGCTTGGGTGGCGGCAACAGTGGCAAAATCTGTGTGATAATAACAGGCTGCATCCCAAATGAGACTACAAAATGGGAGAGGTTAATTGCATTTTTAAACTATGTGATAATCTCCTTTGTAATGTCTCCTTTGTAATGTCTCCTAACCCAACACTCCCCAACTACTCCATGGAGTATCAGCTGTACTGAGAGAAGGTGATTCACTCTGGTGGCAATTGGGGTGCAAGTGGATCAAGTTTTTAACTTCATCCCATGAGCAAGAAAGGGTGCAACAGGGAATTGTGCCAATGGTCCTGCTTCTGATTGTCACTGCCTTATTGACTGGCAGGAGCAGGGGTTAGAAAATTCAGCTATCTACACCCTGATCATCAGCAGAATGGATTTCCTATCAGTATGATTGATCCCTGGTAAACTAGGTTTTGGAGCAGTTAGATTTGTGACAGTTGTGTCATGATTGTGACTGCATAGGAATCATTGATATGGGTCAGTTATGGAAGTATAACTCCAAGTTATGCATCTGTAAATGTGATAATGAATTCCAACCAATCTCTATTATGCAAGTCAAAGGACATGCCTACATGAGTTGTTTACATCCGCTTTTCCCCACCCTCATGTTGTACTGTCCACATGATGCCAAACTTAAAGCTCCAATTTGCATGCCAACTTTCTTCACATGAAAAGGCCAGTTCCACACTGAATCTGAGCCATCCCTCACTTAAATTGAATGTTTAAAAACTTATTTTTGCCTATGGGTTTCCTGTGAAAATCCAGAGAGTTTGCAGCAATGTGGGGTGTCTGTTTATACACACATCCCACTGTGCCACCTGGCTATGCTGCTGATGGTGCAAATCACTCATTCTGAGGCCACAACAAAGTGCTCAGAGACATGATCAACATTTTCAATTGCAGAGGGAACAACACACACCAGTGCTAGCAGTACCAGGCATCACTGCAGGACACACATGTGGACAGCCACCTGGTTTCACTTCAGAGTGTAAAGTTAATGGGAGGAATATGAGGTAGCTTTGGGGCCAGAATACTCTGGGAACAGCCTGAAGTGTTCTAGCCAGTGTAGACCTACCCAAAGTTTCACCAAAAGATGTCACAAAATGTGAAAAAGTATCAAACTATGGGAAAACACTTGCATTCTTGCTTGGGCATGGGGCATCTTCAGGGTGAGGGGTCATCCTTTCTTGTGAAAATGAAACAAGTAAAGATTTCCATTCCTATCTGATAATAATGGGAGGTGATCAAATAAATCCAATGTTTTTTCCCCACATCACTATCATAACCATAAGTAACACCAGACATATTGAAAGATGTGATGTGTCCTTCTGACAGGAATACCACTTTTAATTCAGATTTGCCAAAGGGAGAAATGGGTGGGGAGGGAGAAAGGGAGTAATTGGTCTGAAACCTGTAGCTCGGGTTCTGTATGCTTCATGACCCGTCTCTTCCAAAATGGACTGATATAATTAGAAAGAAGGACAGTATCAATCATTCAGCTAATGGCTTCTCATTTTTTAAAAAAGAAAATAATCAATTACCCTGAATGTCTCAGACAAAAGATCAGATGGACCCCACCTCCACACAGCTGTGATGCTGTTGCTTTCACTAATAGAATTTTATATCTTCCGCTAGAAAGAAGTTCCTGGAGAGCCTATTTGGCAACTGCCAATTAAGGGGAAGCTAATTCATGTAATCTCAGCAGAATTAGCAACATATTTTAATAAAGGTGGTTAAGGGTTCCTTTTCTGACTCAAAGCCATTCTTCTGACATTTGCTGTGCACCAGGTGAGGTTTTTCATTTAGACTCTCCGCTATTATGACTGGTGTGAAATCATATGCACAGAACTACTCGCTATGAGGTTAAAAGTACCTCTTGTCTTTCTTTTTTTAGAATAATGTTAATTATACACCTTTAAAACCCCCTAAATCTGCCCATCTGGGAAATGAAAGATGTGATGCTGAAATCGATGTAGCTTTGTACTTGTGGAAATGATCAGGGTCAATGGGGTGGCAAATAAGTGAAACCGGCACCTGCTCTGCATTACTTGTGTTGTATGAAACCTCAATAAAAAGAACACAAAGGAATGCTCATGGTAGCTCCACCCCCAAAAGTGCTATTACTTATAAGTTATTTCAACTATGGCCAAGTCCCAACATCAGGAATTACATATGAATTATGCTGTACAATCCTTGTGTTAAATGGCAATGTTGCACAACCAAGGTAATACTGAATGCGCAACCAAATGTTCATAGGCATGAATAAATACAGTAATGCACATCAGCAGGAAGTGACACTGCATGCACGACTCCATTTCCATGAACACAAACTGAATGCAGATATTGTGCATCAAGCAGCAATGTCCAAATGCTTGTGCACGGGAATTTACATTAAACACTGACAGGACACCAGCCTACTTTTCTTGTTATTTCTTGTTATTATTTTTAAGTCACTTCAACTCTCTAGCCTTTTCCAAGGAACTATGCAAGACTTCTTCCCCATGTTTTATGTTCACAACTATCCTGTATGTAGTGAGAGGTAAGAAATGGTCTAAAGGCACCTAGTAAATTTCATGGGTGAATGAAAATTTGAACATCCTTTATTTTTCAGACCTGCACCAGGGCCATAATTCATGTAATGTTTCTTTGGCATTCCATGATTGATTTCTTTGTTAAAGAGATAAAAAATCAAATATGGGAAGGCAAAGTTCATGGCAGACATGAGATCTAGCTGGACCTCGACACCCTAACTGATGTCTAGCTTGATGTCTACCTCTACTAATGGTTTTTATTGTCCCTGGAGATTAAAAAATAATCCTCTCGTATCAGTTGGCTGTAGATCATGCCTGGTCAGTTGTCAGAAAGGCTGGATTTTGGACCCTGATTTCTATTCCAAAAATAATGGAAGTATAAAAACAAGATCTGGGATGGTAGATCCTGGAGAATTTGATGTGATAAATGAATACATATGCGAATTTGATGGGACATGGGATGAAACTAGGACACATAGATGAATATTACATTTCATTGTAGCTAAGAACATGAAGAGTACATCTTCTACACTACACAATTGAAGCAATGTGAAACCACTTTAATTATCATAGCTTCCTCCTATGGAATCTTGAGATTTACAGACTGATGAAGTACTTCAAATCCTAGAGACTTTTGGATACTCTACTGAACTGAGTACCTCACCGAAGTAAAATCCCAGGATTTAGTAAGACATAGCCAGGACAATTAAAATAGGATCAGACTGCTATAGCAGAATATTATAGGTGCCAATTTCATTGGCAAATCTGCTCAGTCTGCTATCCATGTGGATGAACAGAATCAAGGTCCCTCTTTCCCCTCAAGGTTCTTTCCTGTTATTATTTATTTATTTATAGTATTTATATCCCACTCTTCAGCCCTAAAGGCTTTCAAAGCATCTTACAGATAGTTATTCAGACGGTTCCCTGCCCTCAGGCTTATAATCTAAAAAGACATGACACAAAAGGAGAAGGAAATGGTGATGGGGAAGGGGTTCAAGTCCAGTGGTTCTTCTCTCCCTCTAAGGCCTGGACCAAGGCAGATGGACTGTAGGGAGGACCCTTCTTGCTCTGGTTAACTCTGATGGAGTTGGGCTTGTGGATACCTTTAAAATGATATACATTTTCTATAAATTATGACTCAGATCCATGTGAAAGTATTTCTGATTTTTTTGTATGGGTGTTGAAGCTGGAGAATGAACAATTCTGACAGGAGGAAATTCAACTTATTTGAAATATAGTGCTAGAGGAGAATCCTATGGAAACCATGGTTTGCTTTAAAAGAGAAAACATTATCAATTGAACCTTGAACAAACCAGGCCTGAACTCTCCAATGATGTGATTAATATTAAAGTACAATAATTCTTGGTAAAGCAGGCAGCCAACAAAAATGTTGAGAGAATTCACCTTTGGAGTAGATTGCTTTCCTCCATGTTTACTAATAATGAATACTCTTTTTTTCCCCACCACATCTGCCCCGCCACCCACATTTATTTACTATGTTGTGCAGCCCTTGAGATCTTAGAGGAACCCAGGAGCTAGAGTTCCCAAGTCAAATATGGGACAGGGTTCTTTTGTTATTTTTAAGTGCCTCCAAGCTGACTGTATCTTATGATGACCCCATCCTAAGGGTTTTTTTTTGGCAAGAGTCCTTCCAAAAGGGTTTGCTATTACTTTCTCTGAGGTTGAGGGATTATGAGTTGGCCAAGGTCACCCAAAGGGTTTCCATGACCTAGCGGAGATTCAAACACCAGTCTCCTGGACTCCTAGTGCCATAGTAACACCACTACATCATCTGTGTGCCTTCACAGGACTCCTGTTGCATGAATATTTAGCCAAGCCTCAAACAGGAAGGCTTACTACCAGGAGGAACTTTAGTTGAACCTCCTCTCCCCACTATGTTTTTTTAGCCAGTGGAATGGATGGTAGTGGCAGAGATTCATACCCTCACTTCTTCTAGCTGGATGCACAGAAATTACACCATCCTCTAGGACCTCCTGAAGACCTGCAGGAAGTCCTGGATGATGCCAGTTAGCATGCATACAGCTGCAACAATGGACCAGGATGCTTTGCCACCAAAGCTGCCCTCATGCTTTCCAGTGACTAGTAAAAAGCCATGGGGGGAGTGCTGCATCAGCTAAAAGGTGGGTTGGGGGGTGATGAAGGAAAGGTGCTGTAATTCCTTCTGACAATCCTTTACGGTAAGCCTTCTTGATCAAGGATCAGCTGAATATAAAAACAACAGAAGCACTATCCTTTATTCGGCCTGGCAGCCCTACAAAGACTCAAAATTGCCATCTGGATTTTCTCCACTTGCCCACCTCTGCCCAAAGCAGAGAACATACAAGACAATAGGCAGCATCTAAAGGAAACATGAAATATATTTGTGGTGAGTACTCTAGAGAGAAGACGACTGAGATTTTACCTTGATAACCAGGCAGATGCAATGGATCCAGACCAATCAGCAAAGCATTTCTGTATCTCTTCAGCAGCTCCAGTCTAAAGGAATTAGAGTCCCTTCCCACATTTCGCAGATCACTTTTAGCTAAAGATAGGATTGGATTAGTGCAGGTGAGCTGGAGAAGGAGAGAGGAGATAATTCCTCCAGCATTTTCCAGGCCCAGCTGATACAAGTTGTTCACAGCAGCCAAGGAAGCTTAAGAGGAGATATCCTGCTAAATGAAGAAATAATTCCTCCAGTGCGCTTTAGGCAGGAAGGAGAGATTTATCTATTTTGCTCTGAATTGAACATTTCTGCTACAGCCTCAACACTTCCTGGTGAAAGCAGAGTAACAAGCCAAAGAAAAAACAAGAAAATGACCTTTTCCTCCTTGGAACGTGTCATAGGCCTCTGCTTGTAGAAAATGACAATGTGTCAGCAGAAAGAAGATTGTTATTTTCCGGACAGGTCATGCTTTGATACACATCACATGAAAGGTACAAAAAGAGGTGAAAGAATGTTAGGTTCCCAGAGCACACATTGAAAAACTAAGCACAGGTTTGAATCAAGTGCCAGCCTGAACAAGCCATAACCAACTTGGTGTCCTGTCCATGTTTTGGACTACTGTGCCCATTATCAGGACTGGATTAAACATTAAACAAAATAAGCATGTGCTTAGGCATCAAGTGAAGGGGGGCACAACAGAAATTTTCCATTGCTGGATTTTCCATGGATCATATGGTGCAAAACTGAAAACAGTACAGCTGAACCAAGTTCCACAAAAAAGGCTCCCACGATAAATGAAAAAACAAACAACCATGCAGCAGCAACAACAACAACAACTGTTATTGATTTACATTAATCTTCGGAATACAACAAAATTTGAATCTGTTAACTAGTAAACTGCCACACAGTCTACTGAGACTCACATGATTGTTCTTGATCATATTAGCTGTCTTGTTCAGTTGTCCATTCAGAATAAGTACAACCATGTAAGAATCTCTATTTCACCCAAAATGTATTTTGAGGCTCCTCTCTCTCTCTCTCTCTGTGTGTGTGTGTGTGTGTGTGTGTGTGTGCATATTACATATCTGGAAGCCAGCATGTGCTTCTGAGGTTGTGATGACCTTTAAACACCCCAAACTTAAGTGTAATAGATAAATGAGACACGTAGGCCCTGAAACATGTGGCTCAGGTGAGAAAACTACAAACAATGAAAGGGGTTTGCTAACAAATTCAATCTTCCCGCTCACTCTGCAGTTTCTATTGAAACAGACAGTTCAAACAAGACCACATTCCCTGTTTTCTCTCCATTGTGTTCCTAAGTACCCTTCCTGTCCACACATCTTGGGATGTCCCAGAGAATAATTCTCATTATTGTTATTGTTATTGTTGTTATTTCCTTTTTTGAAGAATCTGGTTCAGCTGCACCATTTGCAATTTTCCTATGTAATTTTTTAGCTCAGATTTTTTCTTTTTGATACTTCTTATTAGAACATCATCCCAGGATTGTATGTAACCCTTATGGATGCTTAGCTGGATTTTCACCCGTGATCTTAACAGAAATTCAGTCCTATTTGTCCAACAGATGCCATTTTGTGTCATCACCGGGAAAACTTTCCACACCTTCTACACACTAGAATTGTTTTTAGGGAGGGTTTATCCCCCCCTCCTTGCTAACAACTTCATTCCTGGATGCTAATGGAAGATTTCCACAAAATAGTGAATTATTTTACTTTGTTTACCTGTAAAAGTAGCAAAATGCACTCCATCAACCACATATGGTCTACTGGGCCCCCACCCTAATAACTAATATGATAAACAAAATGGTATAAAATGTCCAAGGCCAAGCAATCCATTGGAGCTGTGTAGCATAAATCATGTTCTAATTTTGATATGCAACACTTGTGTTTCACTCATGAACCAAGAGATAAATGTGCAAACAAATGCATAACATTTGGTGCATCTAAACTGTGGAAATAATGTGGTTTGACACCATTTGCCATGGCTCTATCCTACAGAATCCTGTAATTTGTAGTTTTTTGAGGCACCAGAATTCTCTGGCAGAGAAGACTAAAGACCTTGAAAAACTATGAATTCCAGGATTCCATAAGATGGAGCTACAGCACTTAAAGTGTTGTCAAACTGCAGTATTTCTACAAAGTAGATGCACAATGTACAATGCATACCCAGGCATGCTTACACTTCATGTGCAATGGCACTTCATGCTCATCTCTGTTTCCACAATAATAGACTACATGCAATCACTCAAATATATCTACCTGCTTATGTAGGGGAAATTTACACTAGCAGTATTTTAGCCCCAGCAAACCTTACAACTTTGTCAGTTCTTGAGGTGAGCTGTATTTCTCCTCACAACAGTTCTAGGAGGGATCAAAAAAAAAAAAAGACTGCTTAAACTGAAATCCTTTTCCACTTGTCCTGTTTTCCATATCCAAAAAGAGCATTCAGAGAAAAGCTTCTGCTTAGAACCTTAGCAGGTTTGCTGGGTAACTTTTCTCTTTACCCTTCCCTCTCTTTTAATTTAAGATTTGGACTCATAAATAAGATGCTTGAAAAATTATGAGAAAAGTTGCAATTGTGGAGACTGCATTGCTCTGACACATTCTTTTAATGCATGAATCTTAGCACATTGTCTTCCTGCAAACTCTTCTTACAAAATAGGTTAAGACATGCCACATGCCACAAAACTCTGTTGAGACATTTCTGTTCACATTTGTATCATAAGCAATTCCCCCTACACACACATACACACATCACACCCCTTGAATCTTTGGCAGTTTCAGATTGCTCTGGGCAGATGACTGCCAAGGATATAGTTTGAGCAGATGGACTTTATTTATTTATTTTGCAATAAGAATACTGGAGATAGGAGAAAAGGGATGCAGTAAGTCATGATGGCTGATCTATATGGCTCTATAGTGAAGAAAATTTAAAACAGCAACAACAAGCAAGCAAACCCAAATAGCAGGCACAGTTGGGTGTTTGGTTTCATTCTGCTGTTTAAAATAGCTTGAGATCCCATTGTACAGTAGCAAATATACAACCTACAATTACACATATGTAACTGCTACATATTGGCAATCCCTATATAGCCACATCCCTATATATCCCTGGTTTAGGTGTCACATAGGAACTGTGAAAGTCCCCCAAACCCCATGTGAACCTGTCAGAGTTCTAAGGTCTACAAGGGAAGGCTTTCTCTCAGAGCCTTGTCACACAATAAGCAAATCCAGCAGGCAAGAGGAGAGAAGTGTGTTTCTCTTTCTGTCTCTGCATGATATTGAAGCATTTGCATTCTCTTCCAGTTGTAGAAGTGTGGGAGAGGGTCATAAAAGGAGTATGATGTGGGAGCTAAAAAGGCCAATGCAATTCTAGACTGCACCAATAGATGTAGTGTCAACAGATCAAAAGTGTCTAGATCAAGGGAAGGAATAGTGCCACTCTATTCTGTTTTGGTGAGGCGTCACCAGGAATATCGTGTCCAGTTTCGTGCAACACAATTCAAAAAAGGATGTTGATAAGCTTTCTGCATCAGGTACAAACTTTTGCTACTCACTTTTAAAGCCCTGCATGGCCTGACCCCTCTTTATTTAACTGATCTTCTCTCTCCTTACATTCCTACTCACACTGTCCACTCTGGTAGCCAAAGTCTCCTCTCTCAACCCAGGATTTTCTCTGCCCCGTCCCGGATCCGTCCCTTCTTTCTTGCTGCCCCTCATTCCTGGAACCTTCTTCCTCTGCATGCATGGCTCATCACTTCCCTAACCAGCTTTAAGGCTGAGCTGAAAACCATATTGTTTAGGGAAGCGTTCTCAGGGAATGTGTGATTGTCATCTGGCTGTCTGATAATGTTTGATGTGATGTGATCTGCTTTTATATTTGATGTTTTTAATTTGTCTTTTCTTTCTACATGGTAATTTTATCTACTCCTCTATTTAATTGTTACTATCTTAGAGTGTACGCCTTGGACAGGCTTTTATATACTCCTTAATTTTACCGACTTTGTACAGCGCTGTGTATAATTACAGCGCTCTAGAAATAAAGTTTAATAATAATAATAACAGAGGAGGGCTGGAAATACTGGAAGATCTGGAAACCATGTCCTATGAAGAGTGACTTAGGGAACTGGGTGTATTTAGTCTGGAAAAATGAAGGTTAAGAGGTGATATGATAGCCTTGTTTAAATATTTGAAGGGATGTCATGTTGAGAATGAAACAAGCTTGTTTTCTGCTGCTCCAGAGTATAGGACATGGAGCAAACCCCACAACTAAAGCACTTCTGAAAGATGCTCATCCAATCTCTTTTAAAGACCTCCAAGAAAAGAGAGTACACCACACCCTGAGGTGGTCCATTGCACTATCAAATAGCTCTTATAGTCACAAGTTCTTCCTAAGGTTTAGATGGTATCTCTGTTCTTGTATTTTGTGTCCATTGGTTCATGTTCTAGTCTCTGGAGTAGAAAACTGTCATACTTCTGCTTTATTTAAGTGTACTGATTAATATACTTTTGTTTCATAGCCAGTGGTGTCACAAGGGGTGGTGGTGTAGTGGTGCAGATTGCACCGGGTGACACTCCAGAGGGGGGTGTCACCCAGTGGGGTAGTACACCTGGGGGGGGGGGGGGGGGGGAACCCAAAAGGCCCGGGGGGGGGGGCAGGTGGCTGCCTTCTGGGTCCTGCATGATCATGGCCACTTGGGACTTGGAAGGCTGGGAACCTGCTGAGAGGGCCCCACCTTACTGTCATGGCACTATTCTAAATGCTGCAGCATCAAGGTAGGGATAATGCCCTTTTGTCCTTGCCCCAAGAAGCCCCATCCCCTGCACAATGTGACACCCCAGGTGGGGATGCCACTGTTCATAGCCTTTTCCATTTTGGCTCCAGTTTTCTTGGCCCTTGCTACTGTAATTCTATTCATTTATTTACAAATTGTTAAGAAAAAAGCAACATGGGACATACAGTAAGTGAAATAAAAATTTGTATGTGAGAGTCAGAGTGACTCAGCAGAAGCCAATTGAGAACCACACAGGTGTGAATGGTAATACAATTAACAAGTCCAGAGTGCCAAGGACAAGAATTGCAAAGTGAATAATTGGACACACCTGACAATTGTTAGGTGGTCAAGGCTGAGATGATGAAATCATTAATTGTGGGATGAACAAGGAGAACCAATGGGAATGATGTACACGCCTACTGGGTGGAAACAGACAACAGTAGGTGGTACCATGATTTGGCTATAATAATGACTATACATCCCAATGCATTTTGTGGGTAGTAGTAGAGGATTGTAGAGTGGAGAGTGAGGAGTTGAGTATTGTTTGGAGCTGTATATAGTAGAATAAAGTAGATCTTTTATATAAGACTACAGTGGTGCCTCGGGTTACGAAATTAATTCGTTCCGTGGCACCGTTCGTAACCCGAAAAGCCTTCGTAAGCCGAATTGCCATAGGCGCTAATGGGGAAAAGCCGCGATACCGTGCGAAAAAGCCGAAAAAA
>NC_056525.1:241547651-241547973 GCF_019175285.1 Sceloporus undulatus
AGACTTCTGTGGAGCACGAGTGAGAAGGCTTGGAGAGTTTGTCAGGGTCTTCAGCCTATTCTCTGAAACTCTGCTGCTTTAGAGCAAAGCTTTAACCACTGGCCAAAACTTGTCAGCGCCGGTGCATAACAAGGTGGAGAGTTAGAACCAGAGGTGAAGAGCTACAACTCCCATCATCCCTGACAAGTAATTCTATTAAAGATGGGGTTTTTTTTGTTCCTCCCAGCATTTGCAAAAAGATAGCACAACTGTGATGTTTCTAATCATGACAAAGAAAGGACTACAGTGGCAGCTCGAAAGTAAGCATGCAAGCATGCAATAA
>NC_056525.1:241547998-241585957 GCF_019175285.1 Sceloporus undulatus
CGGGCTTCTCGTTGGTTGGCACACGGTCCCCCCACCGGGTTTCCCTGCCCTGCCGGCGCTTCCCCCCCCCCCAGTCTCCTGGCCTCCTCTGCCAGCGTCCCCCGCTACTGAACCCTCCTCTGTGTCCTTCCGCCGGCTCCTGTTGCTCCTCTTTCGCCCGCGCCCCCCCCGGCCGGCTTCGCTCCCCGGCCGCCCTTTCGTTTCACCTGCCATCCTCCCCCCCTCGTTTTTTTTAGCCGTGGCCTGGCTGGACGTTGCCGACTTCCTACCCTCCCTTCTTCGAGCGGGCTTCCCGCCCTATTCCCATCCCTCCTCTCTGCCGACACCAGTGCTCCTGCTACCACCCTGCATGCCTATCCTGTGCCTGCTTCCCTTAATTCCTTCTCCGCATTGCCCCCCCATAGTCAACCCCACAGTTAAAAGCCTCCTGATCTTGTTCCCCGCCACTCGTCCACTCCCTGGACGATGCTTGGTAACCTCATTTACCTCGTTACGCCCATTTGTTATCGTATCGTGGTCCTCATCATCCGCCTTTCTATTTTTGTTTATTTTTTTCTTCTTCCGATCAAATCAATGATTACCAGATCCTTCTTCCCATCCTTTCCCATGTCATCCGCCCTGTGCTGTTCTCCCTTCTCCTCCTTCTCTCCCACCCCCCCCGCTCGAGCTGCTACCTTTCTGCTATTCTTTCTTAAATCACCATTGTGCCCGTCAACGCTCCACTCCTGCCTGGGTCCACCATAGGTTCGCACTCTGATTTCTTTTCTTCTCCTCCTTCCACCCTACCATATCAGCCCCCTCATCGCCCCTCCAACTACACTCTTCCTCCTCTAAAGGAAACATGATATATTTTTTTTTGCTTCAACTCCTCGATGCTAATACGACTGCGATTTTTACCAACCTTGATGACACCAGTGCAATTCAATGGATCCAGACCGAATCAGCAAAGCATAGTTCTAGTATCTCTTCAGCAGCTCAAGCTCCGTCGAAAGGAGAATTAGAGGTCCCTTCCCCACATTTCGCAGATCACTTTTAAGCTAATATAGGAGTAGGATTGGATGAGTGCAGGTTGAGCTTTGGAGAAGGGAGAGGAGATGAATTCCTCCAGACATTTTATCCAGGCCCAGCTGGGTACAAAGTGTGTTCACAGCAGGCCAAGGAAGCTTGAAGAGGAGATATCCTGCGTAAATGAAGAAATAATTCCTATCGCTCCTGTGCGCTGTTTAAGGCAGGAAGGAGAGATTTGATGCTTATCTATTTTGCTCTGAATTGACAGGTCTGTCTGGCTACAACAAGCAAACAGCCTTCAACACTTCCTGGTTGAAAGCAGAGTAACAAGCCAAAGAAAAAACAAGAAATGACGCTTTTCCTCCTTGGAACGGCTTGTCCATAAGTGCCTCTGCTTGTAGAAAAATGACAATGTTGGGTCAGCATAGAATAGAGATTGTTATTTTCCCTTCAAACAAACTCGGACAGGTCCAAAGTGCTTTGATACACAACATCACATTAGAAGGTCAACAAAAGAGGTGAAATAGGTTGGTTCCTGTCCCAGAGCCACATTGATGAGAAACTAAGGCACAGGTTTGAATCAGGTGCCACCCTGAACAGCCTAACCACTTGGTGTCGGCCTGTCCTGTTTAGTTTGACTACTAGTGCCCATTATCAGACTGGATGTAAATCAGAACGAAGTAAGCAGGTGCTTAGGCATCCAGTGAAAGGGGGGCACAACAGAAATTTTTTCCATTGTTTGCTGGATTTGTGCCATGGATCACATGATGGTGCAAAACTGAAAACAGTACAGCTAACGCAGTTCCAACAAAAAGGGCCTCCCACGATAAATGCACAAAAAACAACCCATGCAGCAGCAACAACAACACCACCTGGTTCTTGGATTTCCTACTTAATCTGCGGAATGACAACAAAAATTTGAATCTGTTTAACCTAGTAACGAAACTGTCCACAGCAGTTCTACGTGAACTCACACTGATTGTTCTTTGATTCATAGTATGCTGTCTTGGTTCAGTTTGTCCATAATTTCAGATATACGTACAAAACCATGTAAGAATCCTTCTATTTCCCTATTCACCCAAATATGTATTTTGAGGCCCTCTCTCTCTCGCGCATCTCCGTCTCTCTCTCCTCTCTCTCTCTGTTGTGGGTGTGTGTGTGTGTGTGTGTGTGGTGTGTGGCATATACATATCGGGAAGCCAGCATGTCTTCTGAGGTTGTGATGACCTTTGAAAACACCCCAAACTGTAAGTGTAAGAAGTAAAATGAGACACGAGGCCCTGAAACATGTGCTCAGGTGAGAAAACTAACAAACAATGAAAGGGGTTTGCTAACAAATTCAATCTCCTTCCGCTCCTCACTCCTGCAGTTTCAATTGAAACAACAGTTCACAAACAGACCACATTCCATGGTTTTCTCCCCATTGTGTTCCTAAGTACCCTTGCCTTTCCACACTTCTTGGGATGCCCCAGAGAATATCCTCATTATTGTTATTTTTTGTTTTTTTCTTTTTTGAAAATCTGGTTTC
The DNA here is from genome assembly GCF_019175285.1 of Sceloporus undulatus. Lineage (NCBI taxonomy): Eukaryota > Metazoa > Chordata > Lepidosauria > Squamata > Phrynosomatidae > Sceloporus > Sceloporus undulatus. The sequence goes on from NC_056525.1 coordinate 241,550,535, forward strand.
GCTCACTGGCATGCACCATTTGCAATTTCCTATGTAATTTTTAGCTCAAGATTTTTTCTTTTTGATACTTCTTATTAGAACATCATCCCAGGATTGGTATGTAACCCTTAGAGGATGCTTAGCTGGATTTTTCACACCTTGATCTTAACAGAAATTCAGTCCTATTTGTCCAACAGATGCCATTTTGTGTCATCATCACCGGGAAAACTTTCCACAACACTTCTACTACACACTTAGAATTGTTTTTAGGGAGGGTTTATCCCCCACCCTCCTTGCTACAACAAACTTCATTCCGGGATGCTAATGGGAATTTACCACAAATAGTGAATTATTTTAAACTTTGTTTACCTGTAAAAGTAGCAAAATGCACTCCATCAACCAATATGGTCCTACTGGGCCCCCACCCTAAAACTAATAGATAAACAAAATGGTATAAATGGTCCAAGGCCAAGCAATCCATTGGAGCTGTGAGCATAAATCAGTTTCTAATTTTGATATGCAACACTTGTGTTTCACTCATGACCAAGAGAAATTAATGGGCAAACAAAGCATAACAATTGGGTGCATCTAAAACTGTGGAAATAATGTGGTTTGACACCATTTGCCATGGCTCTATCCTACAGAATCCTGTAATTTGTAGTTTTTTGAGGCACCAGAATTCTCTGGGCAGAGAAGACTAAAGACTTGAAAAACTATGAATTCCATGATCCATAGATGGAGCTACAGCACTTAAATGTGTGTCAAACTGCAGTATTTCTACAAAGTAGATGCACAATGTACACATGCATACCCAGGCATGCTTACACTTAACTATGTGCAATGGCACTTCATGCTCATCTCTGTTTCCACATATAATAGACTACATGCAATCACTCAAATATATACTACCTGCTTATGTAGGGGGAAATTTACACTAGCAGTATTAGCCCCCAGCAAACCTTACAACTTTGTCAGTTTCTGAGGTGAGTCTGTATTTTCTCCTCACAAACAGTTCTAGGAGGGATCAAAAAAAAAAAAAAAAAGACTGCTTAAACTGGAAATCCTTTTCCACTGTCCTGTTTTCCATATCCAAAAGAGCATTCAGAAGAAAAGCTTCTGCTTAGAAACCTTAGCAGTTTTGCTGGGTAACTTTTCTCTTTACCCTTTCCCTCTCTTTTAATTTAAGATTTGGACTCATAAATAAGTAGGCTTGAAAAATAATGAGAAAGTTGCAATTGTGAGACTGCATTGCTCTGACACATTCTTTTAAATGCATGAATCTTAGCACATTGTCTTCCTGAAAACTCTTCTTACAAAATAAGGTTAAACATGCCACATGCCACAAAACTCTGTTGAGACATTTCTGTTCACATGTTGTATCATAAGCAATTCCCCCTACACAACACATCAACATCACACCCCTTGAATTTGGCAGTTTCAGATTGTCTGGGCAGATGACTGCCAAGGATATAGTTTTTGAGCAGATGGACTGTATTTATGTTATTTTGCAATAAGACATGACTGGAGATAGGAAAAAGGGATGCAGTAAGTCATGATGGCTGATCTATATGGCTCTATAGTGAAGAAAATTTAAAAGCAGCAACAACAAGCAAGCAAACCCAAATAGCAGGCACAGTTGGGGTTTTGGTTTCATTCTGCTGTTTAAAATAGCTTGAGATCCCATGGTACAGTAGCAAATATAACAACCTACAATTACACATATGTAACTGCTACCATATTGGCAATCCCTATAATAGCCACATCCCTAATAGCCGGGTTAGGTGTCACATCAGGACTGTGAAAGTCCCCCAAACCCCATGTGAACCTGTCAGAGTTCTAAGGTCTACAAGGGAAGTGCTTTCTCTCCAAGCCTTGTCACACAATAAGCAAATCCAGAGCAGGCAAGAGGAAGAAGTGTGGTTTCTCTTTCTGTCTCTGCATGATATTGAAGCATTTGCATTCTCTTCCAGTTGTAGAGTGTGGGAGAGGGTCAATAAAAGGAGTATGATTGGGAGCTAACAAGGCCATGCCAATTCTAGACTGCACCACATAGATGTGTTTCAACAGATCAAAAGTGTCTAGACAAGGGAAGGATAGTGCCACTCTATTCGGTTTTTGGTGAGGCGTCACCAGGAATATCGGTGTCCAGTTTCGTGCAACACAATTTCAAAAAAGGATGTGTGATAAGCTTACTTTTCTGCATCAGGTACAAAACTTTTGCTACTCACTTTAAAGCCCGGCATGGTGCCTGACCCCTCTTTATTTAACGATCTTCTCTCTCCTTACATTCCTACTCGCACTGTCCACTCTGGTAGCCAAAGTCTCCTCTCTCAACCCAGGATTTTCTCTGCCCCGTCCCGGATCCGTCCCTTCTTTCTTGCTGCCCCTCATTCCTGGAACCTTCTTCCTCTGCATGCATGGCTCATCACTCCCTAAACCAGCTTTAAGGCGAGCTGAAAACCATAGGGTTTAGGGAAGCGTTCTCAGGGAATGTGTGATTGTCATCTGGCTGTCTGATTATGTTTGATGTGATGTGATCCTGCTTTTATTTGATGTTTTTAATTTGTCTTTTCTTTCTACATGGTAATTTATCTACTCCTCTATTTAATTGTTACTATCTTAGAGTGTACGCCTTGGACAGGCTTTTATATACTCCTTAATTTTAACCGACTTTGTACAGCGCTGTGTATAATTACAGCGCTCCTAAAATAAAGTTTAATAATAATAATAAACAGAGGAGGGCTGGAAATACTGGAAAGATCTGGAAAACCACTGTCCTCATGAAGAGTGACTTAGGGAACTGGGTGTATTTAGTTCTGGAAAAATGAAGGTTAAGAGTGATATGATAGCCTTGTTTAAATATTTGAAGGGAATTGTCATGTTGAGAATGAAACAAGCTTGTTTTCTCTGCGGCTCCAGAGTATAGGACATGGAGCAAACCCCACAACTAAAGCACTTCTGAAAGATGCTCATAACCAATCTGCTTTAAAGACCTCCAAGAAAAGAGAGTACACCACACCCTGAGTGGTCCATTGCACTATCAAATAGCCTTATAGTCACAAGTTCTTCGAAGTTTAGATGGTAATCTCTGTTCTTGTATTTGTGTCCATTGGTTCATGTTCTAGTCTCTGGTAGTAGAAACTGTCATACTTCTTACTCTCTGCTTTATTTAAGTGTACTGATTAATATACTTTTGTTTCATCATAGCCAGTTGGTGTCACAAGGGGTGGTGGTGTAGTGGTGCAGATGGCACCGGGTGACACGCCAGGGGGGGGGTGTCACCCAGTGGGGTAGTACACCGGGGGGGGGGGGGAAGCTGGGTAACTCAGAAGGCCAGGGAGGGGGCAGGTGGCTGCCTTGGGTCCTGCATGATCATGGCCACTTGGGACTTGGAAGGCTGGGAAGCCTGGCTGAGAGGGCTGACAATGGCCCCACCTTACTGGCATGGCACTATTCTAAATGCGGCAGCATCAAGGTAGGGATAATGCCCTTTTGGTCCTTGCCCCAAGAAGCCCCATCCCCTGCACAAATGTGACACCCAGGTGGGGATGCCAACTGTTCATGAGCTCTTTCCATTTTGGCTCCAGTTTTCTTGGCCCTTGCTACTGGTAATTCTATTCATTAGTTAACAAATTGTTAAGAAAAAGAGCAACATGGGACATACAGTAAGTTGAAATAAAAATTTGTATGTGAGAGTCAGAGGTGACTCAGCAGAAGCCAATTGAGAACCACACAGCGTGGAGTGAATGGTAATATATTAACAAGTCCAGAGTGCCAAGGACAAGAATTGCAAAGTGAATAATTGGGTACACACCCTGACAATTTTACGGTGGGCAAGGCTGAGTGATTGATGGAAATCATTAATGTGGGGATGAACAAGGAGAACCAATGGGAATGATTGTACACGCCATGGTTGTGGAAACAGACAACTAGGTGGTACCGATATTTGGCTATAATAATGATATACACCCAATGCATTTGTGTGGGTAGTAGTATGAGGATTGGTAGAGTGGAGAGTGAGGAGTTGAGTATTGTTTGGAGCTGTATAAGTAGAATAAAGTGAATCTTTTATATAAGACTACTGAGTTGTCTGGTGTCTTGGGTGAAGCTACAAGACCAGCAGGACCCTGGTGAAGAGGGTGAAGGACTTCTGTGGACAGCAAGAGTGAGAAGGCTTGGAGAGTTTGTCGGGGTCTTCAGCCTGTTCTCATGCAACTCTTGCAAAGATATAAACACTGGCCAAAACTGGTCAGCGTGGTGACAACCAGGTGGTGAGTTCCAGGCCAGGTTGAAGAGCCACAACTCCCATCATCCCTAACAAGGGTTTTGGGCCCATATTACTTGCAGCCCCTGCAGCACCCATGCATCCTCAAAGCTGAAAGTTCCAGTAGAGTGGAAAAGAGACAGATCAGAAGCAAGCGTTTGCCTGCACTGATAGCTCCGTGAGTAACTCCTCCAGTGTTTTGATTAAGCCGAAAGGGATCAGCTGTGCATACGTCAGAAGACGTGTCAATTGAGTGTCACTGCGGTACAGATATGGAAAATTTAAAGTTTATGCAAGGGTAAACAGTTCCCAATTAAGTACCCAACCTGGAGATTTATGCCCGGGGGTGCGTTTCTTGTAAGGAATGCTTGGGGGGTGGTTGGGTTGGCCGGCGTTGTGTGGACGGCGGAGGGTGGGGCGCGGGTTCCACCGGATGCATGAAGGTCAAGGGGGGGGGTGGTAGGGTTTTGTGCCGCGAAAGAGAGAGATAGCAAAGCAAAGCCTGTATTTATTTAATGATGAAGAAGACTTGATTAATGACGTGAGAGAAAGAGACGGCAAGAGATGTTTGGGAGACACTATTCAAAAGATACTCAATGGTTCTCACATCCGTCACGCCTTTGCAAAGATGTGCTATGGTGTAGGGGAAGTAATTTCGAAGAAGAGGGCAAAGGGCAGTGTGTGATTGACATTTAAGAGGACAATCAAAGAGGACTGTGATGTATGGGGGTTGTCGAGGGGGCGTCGGTGTGGCGGAGGGGTGTGTGTGGTGGGAAATAAGTAGAGGAGCAGCATTTAGGTGCTAATTTTTTGTTAGAATCTCTAGATTGACTTCTTGGAGAAACATCACTGAGTGCAGGGGGGGGAGTGGCGTGTGTGGTGCATAGAACTGTGTGGCGCGAGGCTGGGTGGATCGGACAAAAGATTATTTTGTAGGTTGCCGTTGCGGGGGTGTGGTGTGGAATAGAACCAGAGGAGACTGTCCTGAGAGGGAGAGACCTCCATATTTCCAAAGTTGGGGTGGTGGGCTGGTTGGGTGGTGGTGGGTGGGAGCCGGAATGCCGTATGCGGGGGCGTGTGGGGGGGGTGGTGGGGTGGGTGTGTGGGTGTGTCCAGACAGGTCGTTTGCTTGTGACTGGGTAGTATCTACGGGGTGCAGTGTGTGTGGGTGGCTAGAATGTGCGGATGGAGGACGTCAAAGAAGAGATGGGGGGTGTGGTGGCGGGTGTGTGGGTGGGGAGATGGCAATGAGTTGTGTGGGGGCTCTGGTGTCTAGTTGGGAGGTGTGAAGTAAGGAGCGCACGACAATATAGCAAGATATGCAGGGAGTTGGCACGGCCACAGTGGTGAGAAGCATTACAATCGGTGCCATGATTGGGGGTGTGTGAAGGGTGCGAATAAGGGGTAGTGATCATAGAGTGAGAGGGTTGTGTGTGTGCAACAAGGATTAAGTAAGGCAGAAAGCAATCTAAAAGGCTTGTAGATTCTGATAGATTCTGTGGCTTCGCAGCCATGTATGATTTAACTAATAATGATAAAAGCAAAGCTACGTAAATGCAGTGGTCGTAGCAAACGGGAGGAGCTCACCACATAAATCAAATGGGACGGTTTATATGCCAAGGCTAAAAGAAATTTTAGTGATGTTTTGCATGTGAAAGAATTAGAAACAGTGGTTATCATGAGCAGATTAACAGACGAGACTACATAGCACTTTTTGAAGAACCTCGGTAAAAGACTTGAATGGGGAACGGTGTGGCATAGGCGTAAAGAAGATAAGCTTATTTTCTGGAAGAGAATGTTATAAGTACAAGGTGAAAATGCAACACTATAATAATTGCCGGTGCACAAAGACGGCAGACATGAGGCCATGAAAATTGGCCATGCAAGTTTCAAAGTTTTTTAAAGATTTAATAACATGTGTCCCAGAGTTGAAAGTAGCAGATGTAAAAATCATTTAGACTGTATTGTTGTAACCAAGCAAGTCAGAGCGTATCCAGGTCCAAGAAGTCGAAAGATTGCTCAGAGACCGATAATTTCAATATGTACATGCGGATGTAGGCCCAAGCTAATTGTTTGTCTCTTAGGGGGAAAAATATTTTCTTGTATTGTTGATCAGATTTTTCAAGGTTTGCAATAGGTTGGAATATTGAAAATAAGTCAGAGTAAGCTGGGCAAAGTTTGAAAAGCAAATTGGGTAAGGATGATAGAAAGAAGGTTTGATAGCAGAGTTGGGACAATGTTACGACAGAGGTGGAGAATTTGTAACAACCAGCTGTACAAGTGGTTCCGGAAAGTGGGGATAAGCTGAAACACAAATCCTGCTTGTCCAAGTGAGTAGGGGTTAGCAGAGAGAAAAATCCAAGACATAAAAGGATTTCTGCTTGCAGGATTGACAGATGAGGATTCGGAGAAAGTTTTTGGGTGAAGCAACTCTGAATGCCATAACATATAGTAATAGGATGTACCATTCAGAGAATTGATACTTCCTCCAGAGTTTTTAGATGGGAGAGTGCCAAATGTCAAGTTTTAAGAGGTTTTGGACAATTTGCACATGTGTACAATACTGCATGTTTCAGAAGGAAAGGAGAGCCCTAAAAGGCAAAAGAGCTGAGTTCCCTAGGTATTCCAGGGAACATTACAAATTTCTTTTTCTCGTGAGGGGAAAAGAGATACGTAATCATGGTCTGCAAATTGTGAGAGACATGCTGGCGGGGACAGCTGCATGGCAACAAAGAAGTATTTTTTTTGGAGATAGGAAGCTCAAGTGAGAGCAAGGCAGACTGAACCAACTTCAGGAGAAACGGAGGTTTTCAGTCAAGCCAGAACCTCAACTAGAGTATGGGAGCATCAGATGGGGAGACACAAACAAGACCAGTTAACCACCGAATGGACGAAGACAAGAGGTTTTACAGGAGACACATCGTCTTCTTAAGTGCAGACATGATGAGGAAAGAGGCAAGAACGACAGAATCATACCCAGACCCAGGCGGAGTCACAGAGGTTAGAAAGTCACCAGATAGGGTTGTTGGTGACGCAGGCAAGAGCTTAAATACAGTGGTAAAGAGCCTGAAGTTTTTTGAGCAATGGAAAACTTTTTCCAGGGAAGAACACGAAAGATGGTGGATGCTATGGAAAGGAGTTTAGTTGCTTGGTGGATAAAATGTGTTTGAGATTGTGACATAGACCTGAGATAAACCATGATAGGTTTGCAAGATGGGTATATAAAGAAAGGAAATGCCTGGATGGAAGCATAAAATACAAAGCCTAGATTAGAAGCGAAGGTTTTGCACAAAAACAGAAAGGAGAAGTATGACAAGACATATCTCCAACAGCAAACCAGAAAGTTTTGAGAAGGGTGTTGGCTTAGCAGCTAGAAGGAATTTGATAGTAGGCATTTTGGATTTTGAAACGCTTACTTAAATGCAAAACTTAAATAAGAAATTTTCATGGACAACCATCAAAGGGTTTTGAGGAGAATGGAAGTCAGAAAGTCTATAGATTGAAAGAATCATTGTAGGTTGGAAGCAGAGTGCTAGATAAGAGCTTGGAATTGTGTAGCAATGATGAGCTAGAAAAGTTAGGATATGAAGAGAAGCGTGGCAGATGCTTGGTTTAGACAAAGGAGACATAGTGCTTGTGAGTTTATGTTGATGACTTGATGGGCGTGGCACAAAGTCCTGAACAGGACATTGAGTCAGGTGAAGAAAGAATTATCAGAAAAGTTTGTTTGAAGGGACTTAGGTTTGCTGAAGTCATATTTAGAATCAATGTTGAGATGACACAAGAATGGACATTGTTTGGTTGAGATCAGAGGAAAAAGATTGAGAAATTAATAGAAAGTGTGGACCTACAAGTGGCAAAAATAGTTAAAGCTCATGACACGTTTCATTCATTTCAGAACCCAACTAGAGATTTTGAGTACAAGACATGCTTAGGAGCATCAATAGGATCACTTCATTTAGTTCATGCCACACATAGACAGACATTTCGTTGCCAGTGAACACTTTGTCTAGAAGATTAACAATCCTAAGGTTGAGGGATTGGGACAGCTGTGAAACCTTTCTGAGATTTTAAAAAGGGACTTTAGACCAAAAGGCTGATCAGAAGAAAGCAGCACGCAGAGCTAGATTGTTTTTTTTTTTTTTTTTTTGTAGACAGTTATCATTCGCATTTCCAGAATTTGGGAGACAATAAGTCAATCACAGGATGTTAACAAGTACAGTGAAGTCCCATAATTGGAGAAGCAGAAAACAAACAACTAGCGCGAAGTACGTCTGAATCAGAATTTGAGAGGCCTGAACGAATTCTAGTCAACAGTAACAAGGATGAACAATTGCTATTGACTGAATGAAAAAATTTAGATTTCCAGTTGAAATACAAGAAGATTCGCATCAATGTTAGCATGGCAGAAACAGAGGGGTGAAAAACAAACAAGTATGTGGTGTCAGGTAACAAAAGGTGATAGACCATGTGTTCAAAAATGTGAAATGAATTGAGGTAACATAGAGGACACAATACACATTGCAGATTTTTGTTTACAAAAGCGTAACAGTGGAGAAACAGGCAAGGTTGACAGGATGGTTGGAATACAATGTAAGTCACATAAAATATTTTATTTTCGGAGGATTGTTAAGGAAAAAGCAACATGGGACATACATTAAGTGAAAATAAAATTTGTATGTGAGAGTCAGAGTGACTCGCAGAATCCAATTGAGAACCACACAGGTATTATGGTAATACAATTAACAAGATCCAGAGTGCCAAGGACAAGAATTGCAAAGTGAATATTGGACACACCGACAATTGTTTATTGGTCAAGGCTGAGAGGATGAAATCCGTAATTTGTGGGATGAAACAAGAGAACCAGATGGAATGATTACAACGCCTACTGGGGGAAACGACAAACAGTAATGTGGTACCATGATTATGGGGCTATAAATAATGACTATACCCCAATGCATTTTGTGGGTAGTAGTGAAGGATTGTAGAGTGGAGGAGTGAGGAGTTTGAGGTATTGTTTGGAGCGTGTATATAGTAGAATAAGTAGATCGTTTATATAAGACGACTGAGTTGTCTGGTGTCTTGGGTGAAGCGACAAGACCAGCAGGACCCTGGGTGAAGAAGGGAAGACGTCTGGTTGAAGCAGAGTGAGAAAGGCTTTGGAGATTTTGTCGGGTCTGCAGCCGGTTTATCGCAACTCGTTGCTTGCAAAGAGATAACAACTGGCCAAAACTGGTCAGCGTGGTGCACAACCAGGTGGTGAGTTCCAGGCCAGGGGAGAGCCCAACGCCATCATCCCTGACGATACAATACAAATACCATACAGAAAAGCTTAGATCCACCATTCTGAAAGCACTTTACACTAATAAAATGCAAAATATACAAATACACTGTGTTTGGCACTTTAAATACTTGGTTATCATATGCATCCTTTTCTTCATGAGTGGGATACAAGAGGCAGTTCTCTAGCCTCTTGCACCTCATGCAAAATCACTTCTCCAGGCAGTTACCACATCTCATGGGGCTGCTACTATGGTGGAGAGAGTGAGAGACAACTGAAGAGAGGGCTTGAGTTCTCATCCTTCTGGAGTTTGCTGGAGAGAAAGACAGAAGAATGATGACAGTTACCATTTCTAAATCTTGGATCACTTTTGACAGCTGATGCAATGAAGAAATAATCTGATCTGAACTGAATTCAGTCCAAGGATGGATTGCTACAATGATAATAATTTAAAAATTCCTGTTTCATACAGAATATAGTCCAAATGTTATTTTAAAAGTGAATAGACTGCATTATTGGGTTCAGTTATGAATGTCCACCATGTGAGCTGGGAATTTGATCTTTCAAATATATATATATATATATATATATGGGCATGGATTCCTGATTATTCAATCTCATATACGATATTCCATGTCAGAAGCCAGGTTTGACTCTGGATCATGAAGAGGCAGTAAGTGCATCTTCCTGTCAGCCAGTCTCTGACCTTTTTCTTTACCTTGTGCCCTGGATGCCTTTCTTCCTTTGAGCTGTTTATTGCCCCCTCTCTAGATTCCTGTTGTTAAACATCAGCCTCATGGTGCCTTCAGCCATTAATACAATTTCCTTGGCAAAGACAATGCACAGTAGCTGAGATCAGGAGTTTTAACCATTGAGATGAAGCATCTGCAGAATGCTGCTCCCCCTTCTCTTCATTTCTCTTTTCTTTTTGGAGGCAACGCAGTTGGCAAGTTTCACACATGGCTGATGGAGTTGAAAGACTTAGCCCTTTATTTGGGGCTGTTGCAGGAGCAGGTGGCTTGCTGGGCCTTTCCTTTAGGCTTGCCAAATTCTCTCTCTGTCTCTGCCTTTGATTATGAGGCCTTTTCTTAGTAACAGATTGCATTATTTCTGATGTTCATTTTGTGCACTAATGGCTTCTGAATGGGGATTATAGTAGGAACAAGGATATTAAATCTACTTTTTTTAAAAAAAATATTTATTTATATATTCTCCTCCTCTCCCAATTCTATAGAATATCCTATCAGGCATTTTCAAGCACAGTGGTAGGATGGGGTATATACCGTATTTTCCAGCATATAAGACGACTTTTGAACCCCTTTAAATCTTCTGAAAAGATGGGGGTCATCTTATATGCCCCGTATAAGGAGGCCGGAGGGAAACTTTATGGGCCGGCGCACGCGTGCCCAACGCCGGCTCTCCAAAGCCTTGGAGGAGGCCAGAGGGCGGCTCCATGGGTTGGCGTGAGCCCACCCAGCGCCGGCCTTCTGAGGCCTTAGAGGCCGGAGGCCGACTCCATGGGTCGGCACGACCCCGCCCAGCACTGGCCTTCCGAGGCCTTGGAGTCTGGAAGCCAGCCCCATGGGGTGGCGGGCGCGTGCCCAGTGCCGGCCTTCCGAGGCCTCAGAGGCTGGCTCCATGGGCCAGCGCGAACCCACCCAGCACCCACCCAGCACTCGGAGGCTGGAGGCCAGCCCCATGGGGAGGCAGGTGCATGCCCAGCACTGGCCTTCCGAGGCCTCGGAGGCCGGCTTGAAGGGGTGGCGTGAGCGCGCCCAGTGCCGGTCTTCTGATGTGTCGGAGGCCGGCCCTATGTGGTGGCGGGCACGCGCCTAGCGCCGGCCTTCCGAGGCCTCGGGTGGTCTTGTATGGCGAGTATATGGTAAAACTCTATATTTTTATTTAAATAGTTGGGGGTCGTCTTATACACCCCGTCGCCTTATACACCAGAAAATACGGTACTTGTTCCCTGAAAAGACAGACTGTACAATATCACAACACAAAATGAAGAGATACTAGTCATACTAAGGGTATTATAACATGAGGCTTTTGTGGTGACCTTGGCCTTGTGTCAGTGTTGTGGAAAAGCAAGGTTAAAACTTTCCCGAAGCCAATAATTTTGATCTGGATTTCTCTTGCCTGTTCCTATGAGCTAAGAATAATGAGCCAATGTTACCCGAAACAGTTTCTGGGGACAGTGTGTTTGGAAAAGATGAAAAATAATGATCAAAATAATGTTTCTTCCAGTAATAAAAGCTGTGGAAAAGTGGATGGGGTTTCTCAGTGCTCCTCAAGGCACAGAACATGACCAAAAACTGTATGTGGTCCTTGGGTATCCCCTCCTTGCCCTGTGACCTGTTGCCTAGGTTCCAATGGTAGGGAAATGGTAGGAAAAATAATTTTAAAAAATCCAAAATTGTTTAAAAACACATTTTTCAAATGTTGGCAAACTCTGATGTGAAAAATCCTGAACTGATGAGTGTCTTTCTAGTTCTGGACATACTCTGCACAAAATTCACATGTGGTGTTTTTGTGCAGGAAACAAAAAATTCTGCCCAGAAAACATGCATGGAATACAATATTGCAAAGCAGAAATATTAATCCCTGTGCAGAAAATACTATAAATGGGGATTTATTCTGCTAAAATTTGCACATGGTTTATTTGCCTAGAAAACAGCAATATTTAAATATTTTAAAGCCATGGATGTTTGAATCCAGGGATAAAAAAATCCATGGATATGGAGAGCCAACTGTACTCAGTTCAAACTTGGCTTCAAAAGTGATAATGCCTCAGGTTCTATTGCCGACGCAGCATCAGCAAAGGTCTACCACATAAAAAACACTTAAGAAAGATAATTGATGTTTCAATTAAATGGCCTTGTCATTGTTCTAAAATACTCATGCAGAAATGATAATCCTTCCTGCACTTTATTAGTGCTCTATTATGTGCTTCCAGGAGCACCAAGCACCTAAGGTTTAGTAGTATCTACATAACATATGCTCAGCAACTTACATTCTTCTATTTGCCCATTTCAGTTATTCTCCTGAAAGTTGCTGTTCATTTGAAAATGAAAATAAAAGAAATCCATTAACCTGAATAACTGTTTCAATGTTAAGAGCAAGACTTCAATTGTCAAAAATGCCCATAATGCATTCAAATCTATTTTGCCAAAGCCTTTCTGTGCATTGGAACCCATCCCACTGTCCATAAGGAAATATCATGTAGCAATTGCAATACACGGGGCATCCATCCATGGGGTGAACATAAACAAAAATGCTTTCCCAAGTTTGGTTCAGAAGAAAAGAAAATTCCTGTAGCAATGCAGTGACATGTCAGAACAAGAAACAAAGTCAAAAACCAGTTAGTTGGGGAAGATCTCCCCAGGAAAAATACATATCTTGTATCTTGTTCAACAATGTTTCTGACTTGTGTTTATTGATTTCTTTAAAATGTGATTAAATACAAAATTTTATTACATGAGTAGCTCAAGATTTCAGATAATCCTTACAGATCACTGGGAGGGGAAAAATATGCTAGAATTCCTGGCCATTTGTAACCACCAGTTCCTAGCGAGTGCTGATCTCTTTCAATTTCTTCTTTTCTTTTCTTTTCTTTTTGGTCTTTCAAAAATTGTGTGAAACTTGTTACATATCTTCCATTGCAGGAGTCTCTAGTTTGGAGAAAAGTCTCTTAGAAAAGCCTCTTTAAAATATCAGGTTGAATCCCTGACTATTCAACTACATTAGTGTGCATTAAGATTATCATCTTTTTTTTTCTCCTGAATTTTTCAAGAAAAAAAAAGAATTTTTCTTTTGATTTGTTTTTGAAGACTTTACCCAGATTCACACATTTCTTCTTATTCTAGATGAAAAGAACCTGAATGTGTGTGTTTTTTGGAAAAGCAAAAAGCCAAAGGTGACAGAGGTTCCCACCCATATTCCAGTTGATAATAGTCACCAACCAGCTCAGGTCATTCATCTGATATTTCAGCAAGCAAACTGCATCAAAATGTTCAGATGGTTTGCATTCACAAAACATTCACATTTTGGTCTCTGTAAGAAGTATGCTTGCATGTACAGCCACCTGATCAGTCAGAGCAATAAGACAGAAGAACACCTGCAATGGTGTCTTTTTGGAAGCATGAAATGAATTCTTGTGAATCACTGGAATATTCTGAAGGATCATACTGAAATTCTATAGCTGAAATTGTACAGTTGAAGCCTTGTAAACTGCATGGATGGGGGATTAACTAGGAGACATATGTCAATCTCTCTCAGTTTTTTGGAGGAAGGTGTAATTAATAAATAATGAAACAAATAAGTAAATGTTGTTATGAAAACATCTGTTCTTTGTGGTTTTCTTTGCATGTTTTGTCCATTTACTTCTCACTCCTTGTACTGTTTTCCAGTTCCCACTTTCACAGTTTGCTTTTACACTAAAAACAGGTGTCATAACTGTGAATATAATTGTATCCATTCCACAACGCTGCAATTTTAATGTGCACTCCCCATTTACTTCTCTTCCTTTTTTTTCATTTTTTCCAAATTGCTCACTTTTAATTGACAGTTTCCCATAACAACATGGCTTCAAAAAGCACATTTTCCCTCTACAGTGCAATGATGTATGATTCTCATTCCCTCTTCTCACTTTGATGCCAACTGTTGCTTTGAGAGAACTGGGGAAATTGGCAAGAGAGTAGCTTGCCTTGATGAAGGACATTGTAAGAAGGTTTTGTCCTTACCCACATGATTACAATCCAAAAAGGAAAACTTGATGAGGAGAGTAAAGGAAAGTGAGGAAACTCAGGCACAGGCTCTTCATATTAGAGGGTTCCTTAGCTTGGTGGAATGACTTCTAGATGATGTTGAGGAATGGTAACTATGGATAGACCAGAGGACAGTAGTTGCCCAGATGTTGTTTGAAGCTATTTGTTTGGTTTGTTTGATCCTGGCTTCTATGAGCTCCTGTGGATAGTCTGTGTTCAGAGTTCATTACAGGAAAATATGGCCCAGTACAGACAGACCCTTTGCAGCACGCCCATGACATGCTAGGCTTGTTCAGGGGCGGGGCGTGCACACACCCCGCAACCCGAGCATGTCATGGGCATGCCGCAGCTGCGTGGCACTATCCAAATGGTGTGCGCAGCAATGATGTGCCAGCAGTGCAGTGTCCAAATGGTGTTGCGCTGCTGGCACATCATCGTGCCGTCACTTTCTTGCTGCGCAGCCATGCCACACAATTTGGTTGCTACAGCGCTGCTGTGGAGCAAGGAGAGGCACCTCCCCAGCACCTCTTTATGGCGCTCTGTACCACACCAATGATCATAAAATTAGTATGGGAACAATTACTGTATAAATATTTGTAAGGAATTATGTATGTAATAAGTATTTTAAGGGCCATTTCTCCACTGGTCTACTCTCTCCAATAAAACAGAAAGGGAGAACTTTTTTTTTAATTGAATTCAGTGTTTTTCTCTCCACCCCCTGAAACAATGAAACACACACACACCCCATATTACACCTTGTATCTTTGTAGCGCAGAGACTGGATTTGGCACACAAAATCTACATAATTCTCTGCCAACATTTTTATTAACAAGGTATTTTATTTAACAGAGTTCAAATAAGCATACAACTAGTTGGTAAGTACAATATAATTACAGATTCCAGACTAATTGGTGTGTTATTTATGCCTCAAGATTATGTAGTAATTATACATGGCACTATTATGAAAAGGGGGGAAATCTGGCAAGTGCTATAGAAAGCAATTACTATAAAAATTAGAAGTTGGTGCCATTTGATTTTATGATTTCCCCCCCTGCTGTATGAAGTAAGGTGCCACAAATTATTCTGAATAGGACTTGCTTCGTGTACTGGCTTTTAAATAAGAGAAGTGATAACAATGGTTGTGCACTTAACAATGAGCCACCAGATGACAATCGCACACGGCTTCACTGGAAATTCACTGAGTTCCTTCTGACTAGATATACATTCTGCTGCAAGTAAAGAATGTCTCTGAGCCTGTGCAGAGTGCCTTCCTTTTACTAGGCCGGTAATCTTCACCCTTTCCACATATGAGACTGATTTAGCCCTAGTATCAATTTTACAGACTTATCTTCATGCTTATTTGTATTTGGGAGTTGGCAATGCTGAAGTTGAGAGACATCATAGGTCAGCCTGCAACCCAGTCAAGGAGGGAAAGAGAACATGCAGCCCATCATGTCTCTGTGTTAGAATCCTGATGTATTCTATCAGATGTATTGTAACTGTGGATGCTGGGGGGATGGGTTGCGCTTTAGCTTGGCTTTAGAGATAGTGATATGTAGTGCTAGGCTGGACCAGGTGTGGGCTATCTGGTGTCCTTGAGGATCTGGCTCGCAGAGGCTGGGAATGCAGTTTCGTTTCTGTGAGAAGAGCAGCTCAGGTAAAAGGAATGGAGGATGGGAACTAGTGAAGGGAAGGACGGGTCCTGTTGTGCGGGCTTTTGCTAGGGGTGGAACAGTTTGATTCAGGGGGGAATTTATGCATTGGTTTGGCTGGGAGGGGTCAGTCTCAGCTAAGAAGCTGAGTGATGTGGAATTGCTGATTCTGGAACTATCAATAAAGTGCTGTTGATTTATCAATCAAGCTGACTGGTTGATTGTCCAGGATTCTGGTCTCGCACTCTGACACTGTGACTCTAGCTCCCATAAGACCAAATCGCTATGGATAATTTCAGAGATGATGGGAATTGTAGTCCAATAGCATGTGTAAGGCCATTAATAAAGTGGTTGGGCTTAGCCACCAGTTGAAAACTAATTCTTGTTGTTGTATGGTTTCAAGTTGACACTTTATCATAGGGCTTTGTTGGCAAGATTTATTTGGGGGAGATTTGCCACGACCATCTGTGGAGAATGTGACTTGCCCAAGATCAGCCAGTGGATTCCCATGGCTTAATGGAGACTGGAGCCTTGGACTCCAATACAATCTCCCAGTCTGGCAGGGACAGTCCCAATTAATCTTCTCTTAGTAGCCCGACAGACCACCCTGAAAAGGTGAGCTGGAGGCACCTGTTTTTGCTCCTGAGAGAGGCTACAGTAGCCAAACCATGTGGCCTCCCTCCACACCAAAAAGAACCTACTAAAAGCAGGTTCTTTTTAGTGTGCGTGGCAGATGCCATGAGTGCATCATTGGCACACTGTCATGCATCAGTGATGCAAGTGCAGCACCATGACATGCAGACGCTGCATCGCACTTGCATCATCATGGCGGTCCCCATATGGACAGGGCTGCACCATGATGGTGCTGCTGCCGCATGGTAGGGCTCAGCAACATAAGGTCGCTCCACAATCCCCAGCCCTAAAATCGGCCCAGACCGCCGCTTTCTGGCAGTCTGTACCTGGCCTTATCCCTCTTTTCACCTGCTTTTAAAAGGTCCCAGTTCCTTTCTTCTCTCATTTTCTCACTTTGTTCTGAGTTTATGTCCATTGGTGCAAACTCAGTTCAAAGTGCCCCCCCCCAAAAAAAAATGCATTCAGTGAACTCAACAGGAGGGGAGAGGAGAGGAGAGGATGGAATCTCAGCCTTCCCGGTAGGCTCAGGCAAAAGCCAACTGATGCAGTGTCTCCTAGGTTGTGTGCTCTTCCTCGTTATTAACTTTTGCCATCTTGACCACATTGATATTGATTGGCAACCTGTGTCCCAGTTTTCATTTGTGAAATGTTGGAGGCATTCTTTCCTATCAGTTAGATATCTGACCTCATACCCAAGGCCAAAGCAGAGATGGTGTCTATCAGTGATAACTTTGATTTCTCTGCAGAGGCTTATGAAGCATGATGCCTGCTCTTCCTACTCTTTGTCATCACATTCATGAGGAGCCGTGTAGGCTTTCTGGCAACTTGAAAAAGAACTTTCTCACATTTCACCATACTTGGCACATTGGGTCACAGCATGTCTTCAGATCTCCCACGCTGTACTGTCTATACTGACTTAGAACTAACAGTTCTCAAATGAAGGAAAAAATAATAATTCAAAAGGAGACAGGAAAGAGAAAGAGCTGATCTGGGATATATTCATAAATTCAAATCCATTAGCCCAGGTATGAATAGAGATAATGGTTTCTTGGCACACTACATATATTAATATATATGTATATGTGTGTGTTCTCAAGACTACAATATAATTAAAGAATTCTATTGAGAAAAAGGATGTAGCTGTGGGTACTGGGCAAAATGGGGATACTGACCCTCCAAAAAGAATTATGGTATGTCCCCCTATGAAATGTTCCTTCAATCCCCAAATATCTAGCATAAGAAACAGAAAAACACTCACATCTAGAATTTTTGTATTTGCTACATTTGCATTTCTTTTGTACCCATGACAACCTCTTTTCTTCAGATGCCTGACAGTTTTCTTAATGCTCAAGTGAAACTTTTAAGTTACTGCCATGCTAGAAAATATGCAGGGGTGGCTGTGTTGGCCATTTAGCAAATACAAACAAAAATCCACCAAACAGTGATACCTTTATTGGCCAACCGAAATGCACAATATACTTGTTGTAAGCTTTTGAAGCTCTGCTGGCTTCTTCATCAGGCAAGATGTTACAAACCAAACAGGAGAAAAATTGGAGATGTTAGTAAGTATGATTGTATGAAGAGGATAAATTTTGCAGACTGGCTCCTCCTCCTTCTGGCCATGTGGGAATTAGGAGTTTTGCAGAGTCCAGGAAATTTAAAGTACATTTGCATATCAACAGGACTCTTCTCTTGCAATCCAATCTGTCTCCGTTCCTGTGAGACCACAGGCCTCTTGTAGGCAGAGGACAATGGATTTTTCAAGAAGCCTCCATGTTTTTGCATACTAGATTTGCATACTAGGATTTGTAGTTTTGTGAGATATTTACCCTTTTCTGTCAGAGAGTTCTGCTGCCACAACAAGCTACAAACCCCAGAATTCAATTGCACTTTTGGATGTATAGTCTCTTACACATTTGGTATGGAATCCATTGTGCTACATTGTCATTCAACACAAGGGTTTGGCTTATGCTGCATTTCCCCAATGTAGGCACTTGGTGAGCAGGTATTATTTGTAATAATTATATATTTTTTTCCTTGAAGTTGTGCATTCACATTAACAATTTTTTCTTGCACCCTGCTTCAGCAACCATCTTGTTTGAAACTGATTTATTCCTGAGAAAATTTGATGAGTTCTGATGGAACTCCACTCTTTTTTTTGTTTGTTTGACTCACTCGTGGGGGGAACAAATGAGGTTTTAGGTTTCACAATACAGACCAATAAAAATGCCCTGTAAGAGCTGTAAAATTTTGATTTGTGTTTGCCACCCAGAGAAGGTGGGGAAAAAGTAATTATGCATGTTCAGAACATTATAATAACCCACAATAAATCTTTTGGCAGGTTACGTGAATTGTAAAAATGATTTGCAACTTCTCTTCAGTTACTCACTGTAATAATAAGGGGAAGATGCCAGGAACATGCTTCACATTCTGATTCTTTCATTGTGAATGGCTGACAAAATTCACTCATTCACTTTCATGCTATGCATAAGGATGTTCTGGTGCTACTTACACATTCATTCATAAAAATATTGAAAACATGATGAACTTGCCAAGACTCTGACAGCTGATATTTTAAACTCTGATGGCTGATATTTTAGATTCAGGTACTCAGGTACTCTGAAAGGCTGTACCCTTTCACCCTATCTGTTCAATTTGTATGAAGAATGTATTATAAGAAAATCAGGCTTGGACACAGAAGAAGGAGGAGTGAAAATACGAGTAAGGAATATCAACGATCTAAGATATGCAGATGACACCATACTACAGCGTGCTAGTGTCATACGCTGCTTTCAGCATATGCTGAAAGCAGTGCTGAAAGAAGCAGTACTACATGCCAGAAGAAACAGAACGGATCCCCCGTGTAAAAGAAGGGTGCACTGTACTAGCATAAAACCTCACAGACCTGGAACACTTAATAAGGAATGTCAAAGAAGAAAGTACAAAGGCAGGCTTAATGTTGAACATAAAGAACACAAAAATAATCAAGTACCTTCACAAGTTCAACTTAGACAATGAAGAAATAGAAATAGTAAAAGAATTCCCATACCTGTGATCAAACATTCATAGAAATAGGGTCTGCAGTCAGGAAATCAGAAGAGAAAGGGAGGGTGGCTATGAAAGAACTAGAAAAGATTCTAAAATGCAAAGATATACAACTGAGCACAAAAGTTAGAATCATACAAGCCATTGTATTCCCTATTACCATGTATGGATGTGAGAGCTGGAAAGTTAATATAGGAAGAAAATCCATTCATTTGAGATGTGGTGGTGGTGAAGATTGCTGAGGATCCCATGGACAGCCAAAAGAACAAACAAATGGGTCCCAGAGTAGATCAAGGTGCAAACTTCCCTGGAAGCCAAGATGACCAAACTGAAGCTGTCATACTTCAGACATATAATGAGAAAGGAGGACTCATTGACTCATTGAAAAGACAATAATGTTGGGAAAGATGGGGGGGGGAGTAGGAAGAGAGGAAGGCTACATGCTAGATGGATGGACTCTATTAAGGAGGTCATGGGTATGGGTTGCAGGAATTAAGCAGAGCAGTGGAGGGCAGAGGGTCTTGGGGATGTCTCATCCATAGGGTCACCGTGAATTGAGATTGACTCAAGGGCAGTTAACAACAAATCTTTGATAGTCAAATCTAAAACAACAGATGTTCATTCATTGCACTTCATGTCTGTATAGGGTTCAGAATGTAAACCCTCCCAATAATGAAGATAATTTTCCAGTACTAAGGTGTTTGACATTGGGTATGCATTTAAGTCTAAGACAGAGATGTAGATCCTTCCTTATTTCATCTTTTGCATGTTAGTACAAGGAATTGCAAGATGTAATAGTCATAGTACTACTCTATTCTGTTTTGGTCAGACCACATCTGGAATACTGTGTCCAGTTCTGTGTATCACACAGTTCAATAGGGATATTGACAAGGTGGAGTATATCCAGAGGAGGGTGGCGAAAAAGGTGAAAGGTCTGGAAACCATGCCCTATGAGGAACAGTTTAGGGATATGTTTAGTCTGTGAAAGAGAAGGTAGAGAAGTGACATGATATGACATGTTTACATATGTGAAGAGATGTCATATTGAGGATTCTGCTACTCCAGAGAATAGGACCCGGAACAATGGATAGAAGCTACAGGAAAAGAGATTCCACTTGAACATTAGGAAGATCTTTATGGGAGTAAGAGCTTTTGACAGTGGATCACACTGCCATAGGGTACAGACCCTCTTTCTTTGGAGGTTTTTAAAGAGAGGCTGGATGGTAATCTGTCAGGAGTGCACTAATGGTGTGTTCCTGCATGCCAGGGGGTTGGGCTTGTTGGCACTTGTGGTCTCTTCAAGTTCTATGATTTTATGGTTCTACCACTAGCAATATATATTGTTTTTTTTAAAAATAAAAAATCCAATTACACCTCTTGGGGTCGTACAATTTCTCCATGTTTTTACCTCTTGCTATGGCCTGTTGGAAGCCTAGAAGAGGCAATTTTTTCATTGTTGAAGTAAACTGGAACTTGGTTGTGCATTCAAACCCAGGGAAGGAATAGAAAGAACCCTGAGAACATCGAAGATGGTTTTAGGGGCTGAAAGTGATCTCAGCACAAAGCAGAATGGCATGAGGAATGAGGGCTTGGGCCAGTTTTGAGTTCCCCTTCCATAAACACTTCATGCCAGCACTTTCTCCGTTCCACTCATCCTGTTGCCTCCATGCATGTAATTATGTCAATGACTCAATTGTTGACTGGTGAATCAACATGTAGGTAAATCCCATCAATTCAATGGGTTTGCTCTTTGTTATTGTGTGCCTTCAACTTGTTTCTGACTTGTGGTGACGATAAGGTTTTCATAGCAGTTTTCTTGGTTGTTCAGAGGGGAGTTGCTATTGCCTTCCTCTGAAACTGGGACTTACCGAAAGTCATACAGTGGATTTCCAAGGCCAAGCAGAAATTAAAGCCAGATGAAATGCACAGATATAGGATGGGCGACACCTGGCTGAACAAAAGTACACGTGAAAGGGATCTGGGAGTCCAAGTAGAACACAAGTTGAACATGAGTCAACAGTGCGATGCAGCAGCTAACAGGACCAATGTCATTTTAGGCTTCATCATCATCATCATCATCATCATCATCATCATCATCATCATCCTTTATATATATAGCACTATAGATTTACACAGTGCTGTACATACAGACAATAAAATCGATAAAAATGATACCTGCCAATGGCGTACATTCTACAAAATACATATACAACAATAGATAGTAACATAAGATAGAATTAGATAAAATAAGGAGGCAACAGACTGAGAACATTGGAGATCAAATAAAATAAAATATGAGATAACAATTGGATAAACAGTCACACAATGCCTGGGAACGCTTCCGTGAACAATATAGTCTTCAACTCAGTTTTGAAACTGGTAAAAAAGTGATGATCCTTGCTTGTGGGGGAAGGAGTTTCCAGGAGTGAGGGGCAGCAAGTGAAAAGGGACAAATCCGGGATGGGACAGAGAAAATCCTGGGCTGAGACAGCAGAACTTGACTACCAGAATGGAGGGTACGAGTGGGAATGTGGGGAGAAAGAAGTTCAGATAAATAAGGGGAAGCCAGCCCATGCAGAGCTTTAAAAGTTAACAGAAGCTTATACTGAATACGGAAGGGAAAGGGGAGCCAGTGAAGGGATTATAATAAAGGAGAAACATGGTCATAGCAGCGAGCGAATGTAATAATGCGTGCCGCTCAATGCTGGACTGAAATTAAAGGACAGAGGTGAGAGAGAGGAAGCCCTGGCAGAAGGAGGTTACAATAATCTAGTCGCAAGACAACCAGAGCATGGACCAGAGTCTTGGCAGTAGAGGCCAAGAGAAATGGATGGATTTGAGCAATATTGTAGAGAAAGAATCTACAGGCCTTGACTTTGGCCTGGATCTGCGGGATACATGACAGAGAAGAATAAAAAATGAAGCCAAGACTGCGGGCTTCCTGGACTGGTCGAATAGAGATGTTGTCAACAGAAAGGTGGACTTAGGTAGAAAGACAAGAAACTGCATCAAAAGAATTATAGTGTCTAGATCAAGAGAAGTAATAGTGCCACACTATTCTGCTATGATCAGGCCTCACCTGAAATATTGTGTCCAGTTCTGGGCCCCACAATTTAAAAAGGATGTGGAGAAACTGGAGCGTGTCCAAAGGAGGGCAACTAAAATGGTGAAGGGTCTGGAAACCATGCCCTATGAGGAACGACTGAGGGAGCTGGGGGTGTTTAGCCTGGAGAAGAGAAGGTTAAGAGGTGATATGATAGCCCTGTTTAAATATTTGAAGGGATGTCATATTGAGGAGGAAGCAAGCTTTTTTTCTGCTGCTCCAGAGAACAATGGATGCAAGCTACAGGAAAAAAGATTCCACCTCAACATTAGGAGGGACTTTCTGACAGTAAGGGCTGTCCGACAGTGGAACACACTCCCTCGTAGTGTAGTGGAATTTCTCTCCTTGGAGGTCTTTAAACAGAGGTTGCATGGCCATCTGTCGGGAATGCTTTGACTGAGATTTCCTGCAGGGCAGGGGGTTGGACTGGATGGCCTTTGTGGTCTCTTCCAACTCTAAGATTCTATGATTCTAAAGCCTGTTCTAGGAGAGTATTCAAACCACTACACCACATTGTTTCATGAGTTTACTGTAGTCAGGTCTAACAAAAGTATTCTCCAAGTAAGTTCCTCTTTGGAGTGCTGAGAACTTGGAAGACTATTCAGGATGCAGCATTTATATCACAAAAGCAGCCATCAACAATGTTTCCCAGATTCAGGCTGCATCTGCACTGCAGAAATAATGCAGTTTGACAATACTTCAACTGCCATGATTCAGTGTTATGGAATCCTGGTATTTGTAATTTGTTGTGCCACCAGAACCTTCTGACATAGAAGGCTAAATACAAAACTACAAATCCCAGAATTCCATAGCACTGAGCCGTAGAAGTTAAGGTGACGTCAAACTACATTATCTCTACAGTGCAGATTAGACCTCAGTCTTAGCAATGACTTTTGAGATTACGTGTTAAGGTGGAATAAACAAGTGAATTGTCCAAGGCACTGCAGAATAGCAGAGTGGGGGTTGTACAGGAGTCTCTTTCATTCATCACTCTGTTGTGCTGCCACTGTGCTGTTCCAGCTGTGTTAACATAGGTAGTGAATCCACATTTAATTCTTGTGAGATTATGATTTTCACCCTCTCTCCAGATCATTATGTCTCCCAACTGTCAACAGCTTTCACTAGAACCTTCTAACAACTTTCCCCTGATTGGTTCTCATGAGGACAATAGAGTTCTGAATGCTTTATTTCAAAAGAACATAGAGCTTGGCTGATTGTTCCCTTCTCAGCAGTAACAGAAAGTGGCTGTAAATGTTTGTGCCCTTTGTATATTCATTTCCATGCACCAGCAGGAAACCTACCTTGGACAGGATTTGTTGTTAATTGCCATGGAGTTGACTGATATATTGTGACCATTGGAGACCTCCAAGATACCCTGTCATCAATTGACCTCTCCAGGTCCTGAAAACTCAGGGTCATGGCTTCCTTGAGTGTATCTATATTCTTCTAATGCAGCCTTCCTCCTTTCTACTGCCTTGCAGTTTACCAAGCATTTCTGATTTTTATGAATAATGTTGTCTCATGGTGCGGCTAAAGTGTTTTTGTCTCAGTATGGTTTGTATGAAGATTTCTGGAGTAGCTTCTAAGGAGATTGCCTTTCAGAAGAAAGTTCTGATTGCTCTAGGACCCATTTATTTCTCTTTCTGGCATACCATGGTATTTGTAAAACTCTTCTCCAGACCCACTTGTCAAATGAGTTTACTCTCTTATTGTCAGTATTCTACAGCATCCAGCTTTCACAACCATGCACAGATAGATGCTGGAGTTGTGTGGCTACCTGTAAAAATATTCTATGGCTCCACAATGTTTGGTTCATACTGTCATTTCCTCTTGGGGACAAGCATATTCCTATGCTTCCCACCTCTAAATTTATTGAAATTTGGCAGGGATCCAGGGCAGCTCCATTCTATGATCTCTTCACTACTGAAAGATGTGGCAAAGGCTTTTCTTTCTGAAGAAATAGATAAGCTCATGATCTACCAGTGCCCTTTAGTCATATAACCTCAATGGGAGAAGCTTCCAATCTAGGAGAATTCTACCTCAGAATATTTGATAATGCATGTTGAACAATGGCAGACAATGGCAAAGGCCCCTTCCATTCATATTCTCTTTCTGAGCTTCATAGCATCTGGCTTATTATTGGTGAAAAGCACCTCTGGCCTAATTCTGCATGAGTTTTCTTATCTTCTTAACAGAGATGAAAGAGACAACACTTTTCTATCAAATTGTCTTATTATTTCCCCACAGGTGAACCTCATCTCTGACCATTATGCAAAAATCTGTAGAAGTAAAAACAGTGATCTCAAGGACAGAAGATAGGAAAGCAGTGAGTTTGAAGGTTTTTTTTCTGAATGACTCAGGCCCGAGACAGATGGGCGGGAAGGGGCATGCCCACACCGATTCTAGGGTTCGGGAGTGTGCAGCAACTGCATGCTCATGAACCCTAGTCCGTGCAAATGTCACCATCATAACGGCCTTCCATCCATAGAAGGGCCGCCATGATGACTCAAGCATGGTGTCACGTCTGCACGTCAGCACACTGCACTTCCATCATTGACATGACACAGTGCACTAATGGTGCACTGATGGCGAGTCCCGCATGCGCCAAAAAGAACCCATTTTCATGAGCTTTTAGAGGGGTCTTTTTGGTGTGGAGGGAACCTCCATGGTTTGATTGCTGCACGCTCCCTCCGGAGTGAAAACTAGCAGCTCCAGACCACCTTTTTGGGGCAGTCTGCCAAGCCCTTCAGTTCAGAAACAGTGAAAAACTAAGCCAGTTCTCTCTTGTTTCCCCTGTTGCAGATAGGATTGGTATCTAATCCTATATTGAATATTGATCAGCTGTTAACTAATGGTCTTCTTTGTATTTCAAATCATTTTATAAATGATAACTTTTATTATTTTTACATGCTATCATTTCTAGGATGGTTTGCCTGATTAACAATATCATAGTAGCCAAGAGGCTATGTTAGGGTTTCATAGCCAAAATCTCTGCATGTGGAGTACTTTAATTGTGGGCCCAAATAGACAGGCCAAAATAAAGCTGCTTTGGGCCACTTTGGAGGTATGCTATTTAAATGCTGCATGTGTCCTAAGAGGCCAGAACCTGTGCCAAAGCCACGCTCCAATCCCAAGGACTAGAGTGCAGCTTTGGCACAGCTTCTGGCCTCTTGGGATATATGCATCATTGAAACAGCTTACCTCTGAAGTGACTCAAAGCAGCTTTATTTTGGCCTGTCTGTTCGGCAATTATAACATTGCACATCCAGTTCAAACACGTAACAAAATGCCTATCTCTAGCCACATTAGTCAGTCATTTATCAATGCTTAGACCAAAGGTCATTTGCATACAAAGTGTTAAAATACAACACAACATGTAAGAGCAGCATTATAAAACTACTACATAAAATAAATAGCATAAAATTCTTGCATAAAAAGAATTTAAAATTCAATTCAATTAAAACACATAAAATGTAAACAATAATGTTATAATTAAATGAGGGCATCCTCAGAATAATCAACAGCTATACCACCAATATATGTCGTCTGACTTTTCATTGCTTCCAGGGCAAAAAGAGAAACCTTGTGAGTTACCATACTGTCAGTATCAGATAGGAAATAAAAAGTCTTTTCTGAAACAGTATTAGACTCTTGGGCCCGTTCCGCACGGGCCTTTGCAGCGCCCCCATCATGTGCTAGGAGTTGGCCGAGGACCTAGCGTCCATACCGGACACACCCCTAGCACGTGACGGGGGCGTAAAAATGGCCATGCCCTATACACACGGGCGCAGCCATTTTTACGTGCCGGATGCTTAGCGTCTGCACGTAGCATCGCAAGAATGATGCGTCGAGTGTGCCATTGGTGCATCATCGCATCATTTCCGCGACACAAGAAGAAGCGCCATTTTGGCGCTTCTTTTTAGCTGCACCAGGAAGCCTTGCGGTTTGGCCTCTGGGGCTTCTTGGAGCAACTAATGATGGCCCAGGCAGAGCGCCGCTTTTCGGCGCTCCGTAACGCACCTTAATCAGGCAGAATAGATCCCAGAAATTTGGCTCTAGGTTCTTTAAGCACATGTATTTAATAATTTGCAGAGCTTGGAAATGTTACTTTTTTGGACCACTTTTTTCCTAAAATCCTTCAGCCAGCAAAGTCAGTACACATGTTAGTTGCAGGATTTGGGTCATTTTCTTCCTGTCAATGGTAATGATCAACTATTAATAAATATAATTGTTGCACTAAGCACGCTCATCTGTTCCTCTTTCCCACAGAATCTATCAAATACACTGATTTGGCTTTCGGTGGTTTCCTGTCTCCTGTCTATGCAATATGGTTACAACATCTGGGTATCCTACTCTCCTACTGTGGTAAGATGGTAATAGGGGGGCTTAATCTGTTTCAGAAAAATAGATCAAATAGGAAAGGAGAAGGAGTAACATTACATGTCAAAGATGTTTACATTTAAGAAGAGATCAATGACTTATATCCTAGAAGCCAGGTAGAGAGCATCTGTGTAAAAATTAATGGAAACGCAAACAGGAATGTCATTCTGGGGGTCCACCAAGACCACCAAGCCAAACTGAGGATTGAGGAGAGTACAAAACTACTCTGACAGTTGAACATGATGCCTTGCAGAGTGGTAGAGTCTCCTTTGGAAGTTTTAAAATGTAAGCTGGATGGCCATCTATCAAAAGTGTTTTGACTTGTATTCCTGCATGGCAGGGGATTGGATTAGATGGCCCTTGTGTTCTCCTCCTATTCTTTGATTCTATGATTCTGTTAACATTTTAGGCCATTATTACATGGAGCTTTTAAATGACAATTACACCAAGAAAAAAGTGATTTTGGCAATATTATCACACTTTTCTCTGTCCTTTTCATTCAAGGGGTATACCTGTCAATAATCTCACAATTGTGCAGGAATGGGGCTCATGCAGTAAAACCCTTAGACATAGATTCATAGAGTTTGAAGGAACCACAAAGCCCATCTAGTCCCACTCCTGATTTACAGGAATACATGACTAAAGCACTCTTGAAAGATGCCCATTCAACTTCTGATTAACACTCACCAAAGATGGAGAGCCCACCACCTTCCAAGATGATATTTTCCACTGCCAAACCATTCTTGTAGTATAGAGGTTCTTGCTAATATTTAGGTAGAATCTCTTTCCCTGTAGCTTGAATCTATTGTTCCATGTCCTAGTCTCTGGAGCAGCAGAAAACAAGTTTGCTCTATCTTCTACATGACATCCCTTCAGATATTTAAACATGGTTATGATGTCACTTCTATGATCAGAATGTTTACTGCCATGGGGAAAGTTCCTAACATAGTCCTTGTGTGCTTTTCTCCTAGCTCTTGCATGACTTTTATAACATAACCTCATTTGACGATATGGCAGACCCAGATGCTCAGTTGTTCTTGATGGCAGTCACCATTGCTTTATTCCCATTTGGAGGCATATTTGGGGCAGTTCTGGCTGCCTGTTTGATGGATAATATTGGCAGGTATGGAGATAATATTGTGTTGAGTAGACAGAGCTGGCTGTAGCATGAGGCAGAGTAAGCTGAGTATCTGAAGTTTGGAATACATATGGCCTGGCCTGAACCCCATATAGTAGCTAGTGACCCTTTGGTACATGGAGGAGAATGCTCCATCCTCAGGGTACAGCAGCCAGTCCAGTTGCTTTTCTACCTGGAATTGGAGGTGGCAGGATCTTCTTCTATAGCTCAGATAGCTCTCTACTGCCTCAAATTCATCATTAGTTGGTATATGCCTTCAGGCTGACTCTGACTTTTCATTACCCTATGATAGGATTTTCTTGGTAAGATTTATTCAGTGGAGGCTTGTAATTGCCTTTTACTTAAGGTGAGAGAGTTGACTTGCACAGAGTACCCAATGGATTTTTATGGCTGAGGAGCAATTCAAATCCTGGTTTCTCAGAAACCTAGTCCAACACTTAAACAACTGTTAACCACATTATCTGATCTTCCTGTAGAAACATCTAATAAAAATGTAGTGATATGATTCCATGATTCCTCTCACCTTCTTCTGCAGCAACAGCAATCAGTGAGAAAGGACTGATGGAAATGGCAAATGTCATGACTTCTTTAGGTTTTACTAGACGTTAAGATTATTAGTGTGTTGTGAAGAAAGACTTGGAAACAATACACATACTTTGAGAGTGTGGCATAGTGGTTTGAGAGTTGAATTGCAACTCTGAAGACCAGGGTTTGATTCCCAACTTGACCAGAAACCCACTGGGTCACTTTGGGCAAGGGGCACTCTCAGCATCAGAGGATGGCAATGCCAACCTCCCTCTGAAGAAACTTGCCAAGAAAACCCCAATAGGTTTGCTTCAGTGTTGTCATAAGTTGGAAACAACTTGAAGACATACAACAACAACAAAGCTTCTTGAATCCTGTTTCTTGAAAATGATGGTTATCTGCCTGAGAATTCTAAATACCCCTCCTTAAAACTTCAAATCCCAGAATGCAACAGGAGGCAGCTAGAGCAGTTAAAGTGGAATAGTAGCACTATAAGAGTATAGTGTGATAAACACCAATGAAAGTTGGGAAACAGCCGTCAAATGTTGCATCTCCTGAACTATTGTGGTTTCAATTCATTTTAAACCTTTAGCTTTTCTAGTACAGTGGTGCCTCGGGATACGAAATGATCGGGTTACGAAATTTCCGGGATACGAAAAAGTTGGATTGGCAAAAACTGTTTCGGGTTACGAAATATTTTTCGGGTTACGAAATTCATTTCGGCGCGAAATTCAAATGCTGCAAAGTGCAGCTATAGGCTTTCCAGTGCTAACGGAAAGCCTTTTCGGGTTACGAAATTTTCGGGTTACGAAAGGAATGGCGGAACGAATTAATTTCGTAACCCGAGGCACCACTGTATACAACAAGGAAAAGGCCATAACTCCTGAACAAATCATATGCTTGTGCTCAGGGGTTCCAAACTTATTTCTGCCTTCTTCTTTTAAAGCATGGTGTGTGTGTGTGTCAGAGCACAACTCCTGAAGCCACTCAAATCCACCCCAGACCTCCAAGGTTCATTTTCTTGGATAATTTTTTCCCCAGCTTTAAAGGGAAAAATGGGTCAACTGCAAAACACAATGGCTTTGTTTCCATGAGCATGAAAGTTTATTACTATCAAAGACCAGCACTATTTTACAGACCACACAACTATATTCAATGATACACAGGAAGAGACAAATCTGGGTGAATTGCCCTGACATGCCTCCCATGTAACTCTATAATTTTTTTTAAAAAAGCGGGGGAGGAAGACTGAAAATCAGTTAAAATTTAAATCAGAAGTAACATCACATTACTTCCTGTAACATGGGGTAAAATAGTGTGACCCACTTGGGTTGGCGGGGGGGGGATAACCCCAGCCCCTCAATAGTTGTCTGTTTTAAAGGAACCTGGAGCATAAGGCAAACCAATAGACTGCATATCTAGTCCTCATATGGATGTGTGAATAATGCCTTGAGTTTCAGAATGCCTTGAGTTACACCTAGTCAGAGTTTATGTCGTACAGGGACTTTGATGCTTTGTGTCATTCTTTCTCCCTCCCCAGAACAAGCAAAATGGAAAGAGATTATCCATTAAAAGATAAAGTTGCAGTTCTTAAGCTCTCCCTCTCAACCAGAGTCTTTTAAATAATACTTTATATTAACTGGCATCTCTTCACCCCACCCCATTCCTGTCTTTTTAGGAAAAACACCTTGTTGTTTGCTAATGTGCTTTCACTTGCCTCTGCTTTCCTCATGTCTTTGTCCAATGTGGTATATGCTTATGAATTCACCATGTTTGCACGCATGTTTACTGGGATATGCACAGGTGAGAGATTTGTACAGTTGTTATTTTACTTTTATTCTTATTTTAAGAGATTATTGCAAACCATCTAGCATTTGTACCAATGGCTGGGTTAAGTAGCATTGTTAAGGGCAAGGATCTACACTCCAACGAAACTATAGAGGCATATAGAGAAGAGATCCAGGTCCACAGTTTTATTTTGAAATTTTGTAGACAGATCACACTATTGAAAAAGACAGTCTGTCTTCTCAAACTGAAGAGTAGCTTGGTTCTCTGTGCGTGGAGAATCCTGCCACAAAATGTCATGCATCCATATTTTGTGTGCAAGTACATTGCACTATTTGTCTTCATGCCTAGATTCCAGTGCTTGGACTTGATTACTGTGGATCTCCCTGGTTAGATGTGGGGTTTCACTTGGAATTGATATTGTAATGTTATTTTGGCATCCCATGGATACTCAGGGTAAAGAAATAAGACACATTCTACCTTATCTTTAAGCAACAGTACAATTATTAGTTTTATTTATTTTTTTTAAAAATGCAATGTATCTTCTGCAAAACACACCAGTTTTCCATATCTTTGATGAATCTTGAAGAGATGGAAATGTCAAGTTTTAGTAAAAACCACCATGAGCAGAAAGTAGCACTCATTATGTGCTCACTTAAACCAGGCATCGGCAACCTACGGCCCATGGGCGCAAATACGGCCCGCGGAGGAGCGGGGACCGCCCTGGCCTGGCTCCCGCTGATTGCCGCCGCCGTTGCCACCCCCCGCCGCAGCTTGGGCGCCACTCCAGGTGCCCAGGGTGCCTCGCTGCCATCCTCCTCCTCCACGCGCCTGGCCGCACGGAGGAGGCGGAGGAAGAGGAGGGCAGCGAGTCTGGGGCAGAGGAGGCGAAGGTGGAGGTGGCGCCTTCTGCGCGCGGCTGCGCCACTTCCCTGCCTCCCCGTGGTCACTGGCTCTTCCCCAGCCTGCCTGGGGCCTAGGCTCCGCTCAGGCCGAGGGAGAAGCCAGCGGGGACGCTGGCTTCCAGCCCCAGCCTTCCTGGGGCCTAGACTCTGCTCAGGCCAGGAAGGAGCACGAGGAAGAGGAGGAGGATGAGAAAGTGGAGGAGGAGGAAGATGAGAAAGCGGAGGAGGAGGAATTGGAAAAGTGAGTCATTTCAGGTCTGCCTTGGGTTTTTAAAATTATTTTTTAAAAAACATACTTATTTTTGTTTTTTTATTTCAGTATTTTTATTATTGCTTTTTTATTTGATTTCAATATTTTTATTATTGCTTTTTTATTTTATTTCAATATTTTTATTATTGCTTTTTTATTTGATTTCAATATTTTTATTATTGCTTTTTTATTTTATTTCAGTATTTTCATTATTGCTTTTTTATTTTATTTC
The DNA here is from genome assembly GCF_019175285.1 of Sceloporus undulatus. NCBI lineage: Eukaryota > Metazoa > Chordata > Lepidosauria > Squamata > Phrynosomatidae > Sceloporus > Sceloporus undulatus. The sequence continues at coordinate 241,582,473 of NC_056525.1, forward strand.
AGTATTTTTATTATTGCTTTTTATTTTATTTCAGTATTTTTATTATTGCTTTTTTATTTTATTTCAGTATTTTCATTATTGCTTTTTATTTTATTTCAGTATTTTTAATACTGCTTTTTTATTTTATTTCAGTATTTTTATTATTGCTTTTTATTTTATTTCAGTATTTTCATTATTGCTTTTTTATTTTATTTCAGTATTTTTATTATTGCTTTTTATTTTATTTCATTATTTTCATTATTGCTTTTTTATTTTATTTCATTTTTTATTATTGCTTTTTATTTTATTTCAGTATTTTTATTATTTCTGAAGGTGAGACAGTGTGACTTTCCAAAGTGCATTTCTGTGTATTTTCGGTACTTTTAATGCTAAATGGTCTGCTGTAACAGTGATAGTGGTGATGATGATGATGATGATGATATCAGTCAGCACACCCCTCCTTCTCTGGGGCTTCGGCGGAAGCTCCACCCCTGGCATGTGGCTCCGCCCCTGGAGGGTGGAAGCTCCACCCCTGGCATGAGGCTCCACCCCCTTCTTCGGCCCCCCCAGTTGTCTGAGGGACAGCAACCCGGCCCCCAGCTCAAAAAGGTTGCCTACCCCTGACTTAAACAATGAAATAAAGATGTCATTGTGCTAGGTTCATCCTAGAACACTAAAAAACCTTATATTAATTATGGACTTTATAACACTGACTGAATATAAAAGCAGAATTTTAACATGATAAAAATGTCTTTGTCTAGTACTTACCACACAACATCATGTCCATCCTGCTGCTGCCTTGCATTCCACTTGTTACTGTAGTTCACCTTTTCATTGATGGGCAAAACCAGTCAACACATTCTCAATCTCACTGCTATTCCATGTCTGTCTTCATGTGATAGGTCCCTTCTGCTGCAGTTCTGCTTCCCAGGCAGTCACATGGTGTGAGTAGGCATGATTCTGATCCTCTTCCACTCTCCCCCTTACAGCAATGGTGGCAGACAAAACCTTTCCAAAGCTGTCTGCTGTGTGCACATTAACACAGCAACTGGCTTCAGGAGGTGGTTAGCAGCTGCAGTCATGTGGGGCTGCTGTGTGAATGTGCACACAGCAGCACCCCCACTTCAAGAGGGCTACAGAACAGCAATCATGGACAACACCTTCCTGAGGCCACCTGCTGTATATACATTCACACAGCAGCTGGATTCAGCAATTGGTTGACAGCCATGATCACTCATTCCCACTCTTCCTTCTGGAAGGCAGTGTCTGGCACTGTGAATGGTCATGGATTGCCAAAGCACTTTATTTTTGTTGTTGTTAACTGCCCTTGAGTTGATCTCGACCTATGGCCACCTGTGGATGAGACATCACCAAGACTTCCTGTTCTCCACTGTTCTGCTTAGTTCCTCCAAACCCATACCCATGACCTTCCCAATAGTCCATCCAACTAGCATGCAGCCTTCCTCTTTTTCTCCTTCCCTCCATCTTTCCAAGTATTATTGAGATTTTCCCCCCAATTAGTCATGTCTTCTCATGATGTGTCTGAAGTACACCAGCCTAATTTTTTTTTTATCTTGGCTACCAGGGAGATTTCTGGCTTGATCTGCTCTAGGATTCATTTGTTTGTCTTTTGGGCTGTCCACAGAATCCTCAGCACTCTTCTCTGACACCACATCTCAAATGGATTAATTATCTCCCTATCTTCTTTATTAATTGTCCAGCTTCCACACCCATACATGGGAAGAGGGAATACAATGGCTCGTACAATTCTAACTTTTTTTGTTCATGTTTGATCCAAAGTATGATAATTCCTTTGCTTTTTCTATTTCCTCATAGTCTAGGTTGAATTTGTGTAAATTCTCTGTGGTCATTATTTTGGGTTTTTTTATGTACAGCAGTAAGCCTGCCTTTGCACTTTCTTCCTTGATCTTTCTTAGTAGTTGTTTCAGAGATTTTTTTAAAAGGTTTTCTGCTAGCATTATAGTGTTGCATGCATATCTGAAATTGTTGATATTCTTTCCTTCTATTTTCACTCCTTCTTCTCTATGCAAGCTTGCTTTTCTGCATATAGGTTGAACAGGAAGGATGATAGGATGCTGTTTGATCTGTTCCTGGGCACTTGTTTTTTGCCATTTCTCTTACTGCAGCTTCCACCTCACCTTTTAGAATTTGGTATTCTATTTTGGAGAAAAGTATGATAAGACATTATGTCAAACTCATATGTTTCCATCCTTAAACTAGCACAATTGTGGCAGGGTAGTAAATTGATGTATTAAAGTCCTATGTTTATGCTGAAAAGAGGAAGATTCTTACTGGACTAGAATGAAGTTGGAAAAAAAATCCCACCCATGACTTTGCTTCTTGCCCATCTATTGCTATCCATCTTTGCCATCATTTATTCCACCTTCTGTTTTCCATTTAGTAGCTCTGCATCTTTCTCCACCCACTCCTTTTCCAACATATTTCCTTCATCCAATCCCTCCATCACCTCTCTCCTTTCCCTTACCCCTCTGTTATCTATCAACATCTTTCCATACACTGCCCTCCCCTATTTTTGGTTCTGGTGCTTCTTCGATCCAACATCTGCATGCTATGTCACGCGACAGTGTACTTTGGGCATTTTCATCTTCCATTTTCTTCTCTCTCACTCTCTTGAGCTTTCCTGCCCCAAACACTTCACACTATTCAATGCTGCCACCAGGGTGACCAGAGGTCCTCCTTTTCCTAGACATGCCCTACATTCCAGCCCTATATCCAAGTGTCTAGAAGAAATTCCAAAATGTCATCTATATTGGGCCATAAAATCTGTCCTTGCATCAACCGGTGTCTGAGCAGGTAAGCAAGAGGCAGCTCAACAGATGTATTGCTGCTGCTGCTGCCAAGAACTTTTATTAGTTTTTGCCAAGTAATAAACATGACCAAAATGTTTAGCCTACATTAATACACTCTGATGATCACAGAAAAACTGATGAGCAACATGATCCCAGCATATAGGGAAAGAAGTGAGAACACTGTTGCTGACCATGTGGTGGTCTTGTTTATGTGTGTGTGTGTGTGTGTTTTCTGATGGAGGTGTGGAATGATCTGGGTTGTGGAAGGATCTGGGTTGTGGAAGCAGATAAGTAGCACCAAGAGAAAGTGTACCGTTTGGGTTAAGGAAGAAGCAGGAGGGACAAGAGAGCAAATGGGAAAACTACAAGTGAAAGTTATAATTTAAATATAGATTCAGCCAAGGGTTTGTTGCTAGTTAAGTGCAATTTTAAGCATTTATTTTGCTCAGAGTTCTATATTGCAAGCCAACAAGGCATTAAAAAAAAAAAAGTTCATCAGAAAAATATGGTTGAGTATATAATAAAATACAGTATATATAATATAGCTGTAAATAAACCATATGTAATTAATTCATATTTATATTAGTGTTTAAGCTTTTATTTGGTAATGTCTTACATTATTATTATTATTATTATTATTATTATTATTATTATTATTATTATTATTATTATTAA
>NC_056525.1:241585967-241693363 GCF_019175285.1 Sceloporus undulatus
GCTTTATTTATATAGCTCTGTAAATTTACACAGCGCTGTACATACAAACTTTTTAATTAGACTTGTTTTCTTGAAAATGCTGTATTTTGTGCTGCCTTGTCCTCCTTTGTGGTTATGACATCTGGTCACCCTGACTGTTGCCTACCATGGAGTGAAAAACTCTGCAAAGATGGTGTTAGAAGCAGTATATTGTGTGTGTGTGTGTGTGTGTGTGTGTGTATGAATAATGTAAGCCGGGGGGGGGGGGAACTATCTTAATATCAGTTTGGTTTTCTGAATGAATCAATAACATAATGAATCACAGTACATAGATTCCAAGCTCTTGCCAGTTCTGACTTGATTTAGATGAAAAGATTGAAAATTTCTCCATACCCATGGAGGCAAACAGCATGTCTCTGCAAAATTTTCACACATCAGCCTTTCATACGGTACAATGTGAGGGCAGAATTGCATTTTGCAGAACTCCAGAATGAACAATTGGCAATACTTGTAATTGTAATAATTTCATTCTATTGTAACTCTCACTTTTATATGTTTAACTGTTCTGGTTTTTAATATTGTAAGCTGCTCTAAGTCCCAGTTTTAGAAAATGGTAGGATGATGATGGTGATGATGATGATGATGATGATGATACATGTTTCTTTAAATGCACACTGTGTATTCTCACTTCATTTATCTTCTAACCAGGTATAGTTTCCAGTGCAGTTCCAGTGTACCTTGGTGAGATCTCCCCCAGAAACCTGAGGGGTAGCATTGTCATGATGCCCCACTTCTTTCTAACCCTTGGGGTTCTGTTGGCTCAGATCTTTGCTCTCCAAGAAGTTCTAGGAACACCAAAAGGTAAGGCAGAAAACTATTCAGTTGGTGTGTAGCAAATCGGCTGTTATCACTCAAGTTCTTCATTGTTGCTCTGTCATCACTTTGTTTCCTAGGATGGCCTGTACTTATGGGCCTTTCTGGAATCATGCCATTGTCCCAAAGTGTGATGTTGCCTTTCTTCCCTGAAAGTCCAAGATATCTAATGATTCAGAAGAGGAATGAAGGAAAGGCAAAAAAAGGTAGAAAGTTTATAAACTGTACTGAGAGCTCTAGATGTGGGCTGCACACTTATCTTGGATAATAATTGATAAGTATGAAAAGATCTTACCCATTGTTGGCCCTATTCCTGAGACTGTGAATGAATGAATGAATGAATGTGTCATTTTTTTTCCAGAGTGAGATCCAAGATGGTTCACAAAAAAGAATAATCCTAGCAACAAAATGTTAAAGACAATTGGAAACCATCACATTAAAGCACTACAAAATCATTAAAAGATGTACAGAAATTAAAAATAAAGCACATCCCCATATCATGCCTGCCTGTAAGCAACTACACTTTAAAAGTTAGCAAGCAAAAACCCCCAAAGTGTTTGAATTACAACAAAAGGGAAGCAGGAAGAGGGCAGTCTAGTTTCCCATGGAAAGAAATTCTAGAGGATGGGAGTAGCCACTGAGAAGGCTCTCTTCCATGTCCTCACCTCTGGTGGTGGTGGGACTGAAAGAAAGCCTTCACCAGTAAATAATAATAATAATAATAATAATAATAATAATAATAATAATAAATGATTTATTTATAGCCTTCCCAATCACGAAGAATCTGGTAAATATTCAGTAAAAATACATTAAAAATACAATAAAATTCAAAATTAATCCCTTCCCAATCCCCCATCCCAATTATAAAACTACAATATAGGGTAATCACAATTTAAAAACACTAAAATACAGTAGGATAAAAATTGGGGAAAACTTGGTGGATAGAGAGACTTTGATCACGATCGAGTCATATTTATATTCATATTCAGGGAGAAGAAACTAGGTTGGGAAGGCCTTCTGGAAGAGATCCGTCTTAAGGGCCTTCTTAAAGACTGTAAAAGTTGAAATGTGGTGGATCTCCTCTGGCAGGTTGTTTCTGTAGACCTAAGGACTCTGGCAAGTTCATATAGATTAATACAGTCTTTCAGATACTCTGAACCTATGGCATGTAGGGCTTTATTGATTATGATCAGCACTTTAAATTGTACCTGAAAACAAACTGGTAGCCAGTTAAACTGTTTGAATAAGGGAATTACATGATCCCTGTAACTGGGCCCAATTAGCATTCTGGTTGCAGCATTTTGGACTATTGAAGCTTCTGAGCAGTTTTCAATGGTAGCACCGTGTATAGTGTGTTACAGTAATCCAAACTGAAAACAATCAAGGCATGTGTTACTACAACCAGGATCTGACTTCTCAAGAAACAGGTGCAGCTGGAGCACTAGTTTTAGCTGAGCAAATGCACTCCTGGCCACTGCTGAAATCTGGTCTTCCAGGCTCAGGACTGAGTGTATGAGAACATCAAGGCTATGAACCTGAGACTTCAGGGGGAATAGGACCCCATCTAGCACAGGGGACCACTTATCTGCCTTTCAGCTGATCAAGAACACCTCTAAGTTTCAGTTTGCTTGCTTTCATCCAATCTGTTACTGAAAACAGACATTGGTTCAGTACTGAGACAGCTTCCTTGGAATCAGATGGAAAGGCAAGATAAAGCTGACAGCCAATCCCAAAACTCTGGACAACTAATATTCCAATATTAACATAAAGTTGATCTACTATGTTGTTATGATTATAGGGTTATTAAGACACATGCAAAATCCATAGAAATTTACACATAAGCATAAAAAATGTACATCTATTTAGGATTATTCATGTCCAAGGTGTCAAAAACCCTGGACACTGATTGTAAGTAGGTTCCAGGTGCAGTTAAGTAATTTTAGACTCAGTCTTTCTCCATTCCACTTCACTGGAGGACAAAAGATCAATGTTCCTTCAAGATCTTTGCTTTACCCTCCCCAAGCTCCCTTGGGTCCTACACTGAGAAAGGCAGCATACAAATGCAATAAATGAATAAATGAAAGGGAAAAAAAAGATTATGTTTATGGGTATAAGTGGACTTCCCATTATTAAAATTCAGGTACCAAATGGAACAAACTTAGGAAACACATTGTCAGAAATTGTAGGATACTAGAAGGATGACTCAGATCTAGGAAAATAAGTTATAAAGGTTTAAAATTAACCAACACTGAGATGGAAGGAAGTCTATATAGATTAAAGGCATGGAAGAGAAAACAACTAAGACCCGGTACAAATCGCCACTTTGCAGTGGCCTGGGGCTGAAATTAGGGCTTGGGAGAACAGAGCGTCCGCACGCTCCATACTCTCCTGGTGCCATTTTAGGCGCATGCACATCCACAAGCTGTGCATGCCGATGATATGCCTTGTGCGCCGTGTCCAAACGGAGCGGCACACAAGAGACGTCACCACATCACTCCAATGCACTAATGGCACCTTGGCAGCGGCATGGAGAGAAGCTGCTTTTTGCAGTTCCTTTTTGGGGTGGATTGTTGCCGCACCTGTGCAGTTGGCGCAGCAACAATCCAGGCAGAAAGAGGTACTGTCTTGTCATCCCTTCCTGCCCATCTGTACCAGGCATAAAAAACCGAACAGATGTTTATTGTTTATGTCATATATTTTATGTATTCAAAGTTTTTGTATATGCAGGTTTTTTCTTTTTCTTTGGTTGATTATTATTATTATTGATAACTCCATTTCTTTTTGTTATTGCAGGAGTTGCAATTCTGTTCTGATAGTGCAGTGAACAAAATTGCCCCTTCAGTGGGACAAGCTCCTGAAAGCAGTTATTTCCATGTTGATGGAGAGCAGGGAAAGTAACAGGGACATGTTGATAATAATAATTACCTTAAAAAAATAAATATCAGAATTGCATTCCTGATTTAATTGATCCTCCTTTGAAGTGTGTGTGTGTGGGGGGGGGAGGATGTTCAGAGAATTTTGCCTTGTTTTAAATGAGAAATGTTACTCTAAATTATATGTTTAAAACCATTTGTTAAATGATAGTTGGGGATGGAAAGCACACAAATGACCAGGAAGCCATGTGGAACCTGCAGGGTACAGGTTGCCCACTTGTGCTTTGTTTACTTGTTGGGGATCCATATTGAGGGTAAGCCATTTCCCCTGAGGTGTCCATCATATTTGGGGTACATTTGCTCTTTCTGTTGAGTTAGGGAGGGGGCCTGTGCCCCAAAGTCTTGTCCTGAAGATATTACTGTGGATGGTACCTGAATGTTTCACCTGGATACTAATTCAAAGCCTTTCTGCATTTGCTCCCTTTCAGTTTTGAAGATGTTGAGAGAGAGAGATAATGTCAATGATGAGATTGAGGAGCTTCGTGAAGAGGACATTGCTGAGAAGGCTGAAAAGCAGATGAATGCAATCAAACTGCTAGGGACCCGAAGCTTGCGGTGGCATGTCCTTACTATAGTGGTCCTGATGGGTGGTCTGCAGCTATGTGGGACCAATGCGGTAAGGAGGGCAAAACTATCAGACATAGGAAGGTGAACCACAATGAATGAAGAGATACTCATCCTATAGTCCACATGCCATTAGTCTTAATTCTATAGGTAATTCCTGTAAAACTTCTACAAGAATGCTAAGAGCTTCCTGTCACCATCACAGGTATATTAGGTGAGGACATAAGACAGAACGGCTGCTCCTAAGCCCTGGAACTTCCTTCTGCAGGAGGCAAGGCTGACCTCCTCCCTTCTTTCCTTCCACCAGCGGGCAAATATATTTTTAAGCAAGCATTTAATGGTTAACCAAGAAGATTTTTAAAAATGTATTGGTGTATTTCATTTGTTTTTAACTTTTGTATGATGTTTAAATAATTTTATGGTGTTTAATGTGGGGATTTTAAATTGCTTTTTACATTTTTAGTGTAAAGGTTTTTGATTTACTATTTTTGGAAGCCACTTCAGCTCCCCTCTTGGGAGAAAGGTAACATACAGTCAGCTTTCCGTATCCATGGATTTTTTTTTTTAATCCACGGATTCAAGCATTATCTTATCTGAAGTTCTCTAGCCAACTGGTAATGATAGAGTGCCCCACATTATAAGACAAGTGTTTCAGGTATAGTTTGTTGTCAGACAGCCCTGAAACCTTGGAGACTTGATGCTAATCAGTACTCTTGAACTCTTGAACTAGATGATACCTTGATATGATGTAGTGGCACTAGGATTGTTACCATCCCAGTGTCATAGTTCATGCTGTCATCTCTCCGTTGCTTGGTATACACCCAAGCCTCCCTCCTCCTGAGAGGGTCTTGAGATAGAAGGGTGTTAACCCTCCCAAAGTGACATCTGGTGCAGTCCACATCCTGTGCACCTTCCAAGTGATGACCCTCATATGATGCCATTTCCTGTGCTCCATTGCTTTTTTTCTCTTTAGGAATGAAACAAAATTCAGGACCAAGTCCTGTTGAGTTTTGCTGGGAAACAAAGAGCAGAATCTAAGCCACTGCAGCATAGTGGTTTGAGTGTTGGACTGCGATCCTGGAGACCAGGTTCGATTCCCTGCTCAGCCATGAAACCCACTAAGTGCCCTTGGGGAAACCACACTTTCTGAACCTCAGGAGAAGGCAATGGAAAACCTCCTCTGATCCAACTTTGCTAAGAAAACCCCATGATAGGATCGCCTTAGGGTCAGAAGACAGAAAAGACTTAAGGGCGTGCAACAATAACAACAACCCTCCATCGGGGTTATGTAAATCTACAGCGCTATATAATCAAAGTATAATAATCATAATCATAATCAGTAGATGTATTGCTGGAACATGGACATGATACAATGCTCAGTGCAGCCCCTTCCCAAACCCATCTTTTTGGCATTGTGGCCCTCTCTCACATGACAGCCATTTTCATGTCTGTAAATCTATGGAGAAGCAGCAGAGATGTGCCCTGCTATTTTCCTGCAGTGAGATGCACTGTGACAGGCTTCTTCAAGGACCTCCTAGAGGCCCATTGGAGATTCCTGAAGGTGATGTTATTGTTAAATGTCTAGGAAAAGGAAAATAGCTGGACATGTCCCTAATACTTTCCCTGCTCTCCACCAGCATGGAAATAGCTGCTTTCAGGAGCTTGTCTCACTGAAGAGGCAATGTTGTTCACTGCACTATCAGAACAGAATTGTTACCCCTGCAATAACAAAAAGATAGTGAGTTACAATGACATTGAGCTTACAGGAGGTCAGCCTTTGTTTGTTTATTTATCTTTATATCCCACCTTAGTTCCAAAGGGAACTTGAAGCAGCTCTGGGGACTTCGTAAAGTTTTCTTTGGGAATCACTGGGACAAAGGGCAATAAAAAAAGAAGCTTCCATGTGGGTGCTTTGGTCCCTCAAAACTTTGATTCATGAGTATTTTTTCCATTCTGAAAAATATTTTTGACTTATTTTGGTCTAATTTCAGGCATACTTTTATACGGAGAGAACCTATGGGAGTACAAATGTGGGAATTAGCAATGTGCACTATATTAGTATCGCCTCAACAGCTTTACTCAGCTGCTCAACTTTGTTAGGGGTAAGTTTCTCTCTCCTTGCTTCTCTTATGCTCTAAATAAGGGGTGGGGGACTGTGGGAGGCTAGAAGGCAGCATTAGTCCCCCAGGAGATTTTAAACAGCCACACAAACTAACACTGTACTTGCTAGGGAACTATTTATTAGGAGATTATTGCACATACTAATCCTGCTGGGACAGACTCGGGATACTAAAGTCAAAACCTGGTGTTATTGCATGTAGGTGAGGCTGGGTGAGTGCAACCTGGACCGCAGCCATGCTTATCCAGGAGCATTTCAATAACCAGGGTTTGCATCTATCCCAGTGGGATAGATTTTTAAAAGGCATCTCCTGGTTTTTTAAAAGGCATCTCCTGGGCCTAAAATAACATGGTGCTACTGCCCCCTAGAGAGCCAGCATGACATAGTAGTTTGAGTGTTGGACTACGACTCTGGAGACCAAGATTTGATTTCCAGCTTGGCCATGAAATCCACTGGGTAGCCTTGGGCAAGTCACACCTTCAGTCTCAGGGGAAAGCAATGGCAAACCCTCTGTTAAGACACCTGTCAAGAAAACCTCATCGTAGCTTGGCTTATGTTCACCATAAGTTGAAAATGACTTGAACACACACAACAACAAAATACTCCCAAACCCACAGAGGCCATTATGGGTCATTTCTTTGATTCTTGGGGGGAAGTCTATGATGACCAAAAACAGCCCTAGCAACCAAAAGCAGCCCATAAGCCACACTATATCCACCTATGTTCTAAATCCAAAGACTCATCAGTCCCTGAACAGCCAATGTTAACAGTATTCTTTTATAGTAATGCTCTGAAAATTTACTTGTGGCAGCTTTTCTCAAGGTTATCACAGTTCTCTATGCATTCTTTATAAGTCATCTTTGGAGAGCACCATTCTCAGCCTGAATCCCTCCAGATGTGGTCAGCTACAACTCTGGTTGCCTTTGTCCAGTGGCCATGCTGGTACATGTAGTGAACAACATCTGGAGAGATCCATGTCAAGAAGGCTGCCACAGAGTACATATGTTGTTTGGTTCTTAGCTTGCCAAAAAGTCATCTTTTTTATTTTATTTTTTAAAAAACTCTTTTACATGAAATGCTTCCTGAACTGCAAAAAAACATGGCCTCTTTCATTTCTTCCATTCAATGGCTGGAGGGCACATCCCTGCCAAATTACAGATACATTAAAGCAGTGAGACATCTAACATATTTGACATTCTGTGCACGTCATTTTTAACAACCCCATCTTACTGACAACAAAATTATTTTCAGTAATAATTACGAAATCAAACAATAAGTAAAAACAGGAAAGGAGAGGGGCACCTGGCTCCATCTTTCTTTCAGTTCTGGTGGCTCAATGGTTAAATGCTGGTACTGTAGCCAAAACATTGTGAGTTTGATCCCACAGGACTCCAGGTTGATTCAGCCTTCCATCCTTTCGTAGGTCAGTAAAAAGAGTACCCAGCTTATTGTGGCAACTGGCTTACAAGTCATTTAGAGAGTGCTCAGCATTTTAAAGCAGTACAGAAATGGAAGTGCTATTGCTATTCTTCCCCAGAAATGGAAGCACAGTCACCTGGTGAAGCTCATCTAACTTCATTTCCTTCCTGCACAGTAACCAGGAGCTTCTTACACTGGGAAGCAAAGCCAAGAGTAAATTGTCGAAGAAAGGCCAAGTATAGACAAGTGATTCCCTCCTTTCCATTTCCTATCTACAAGAACCATGTTAAATGGGAGGGGATCTTGTAGCACCTTTGAGATTAACTGAAAAGAGGAAGCAATCTGAGAAAGTAGACTTAAATCTAGGAAAGTTCATGCTATCAGCTTTTTCCTTCAAGTATCAAAGGTGTGACAAAATCCCTTTGACAACTGTTGTTGTTTTTTCAGGCTAATGTGGCTATGTCTTTGAATTCTGCCTGTTAGATGGAGGCATGTGATTTAGTTAAATTCAGAAGTGAATTTTCTGTGTCTGGAAATCTCCAGGCCAGGACCACATGAATGCCAAAAATGCATGCAGTAATCTGGTCAATCAGTTAATCAATCTGGACATGATCAGGAGTCAGGTTTTGAAAAATGGATTTTTAAAAAATGTTAAATGGTTCAAGTGTGTTGTGCAACTTATTTAAAACTCCTAGAGGCTTCTAGAAAAGAAGCTTCACTTTTTTACCATAGAAAAAGGCAGCTTGGGGAGTTGGGGAAGGGCAGGCTCACAGAAACAGCTCTGGGGTTGTATATAGTGTCCCAGGGGTGCACTCTGATTACCTCTACTATAGAATATCCTAATCAGAGAGTGAATTATGTTAATGCTTAGCAATGGAATATGGCCTGATTCAGTGATTTGAGCAAAGGTCTGAGTGTGTCCACTAACTCTTATGATGGCTTCTATCTCTCTGTTCTGTTTCTGTTCCTTTTCTTTTTACTTTTTTTAATTCCTTAGATATTCCTGGTGGATACTTTGGGACGAAGGGTACTGCTTCTCATTGGCTTTTTAGCCTGTTCCATCCTCTTAATTCTGATAACCATGTCCCTCGAAATTCAGGTCTGTAATTGAAGACATCCATTGTAATTGAGAAATATCCATTTCAATCCAAGACATAGCAGCTATATTCAAGGATGAGAAAGTGGAGTTCTATGTGATGACATTGCACTTGGTTGCTCAGCTACATGGATGCATATCAAATCATTTCCTGATGTGCACTGTGGATTATACATACTTCTGCACATACATCTGTGCATGGAAATGTACACTGTATCTTCTTGATGCAAAATTTCAGTTGATACTCTCTAGGCTTTGGTGCAAAGGAATGCATGACAGTGCAAATGGGTATGTAGGTTCCCATTTTTATATCTTTTCTGGGCAGATGACATAAATTTTGATTCCCAATGCTAAAGATTTCACCTGGATTCACTTCTTGAAACTCTGTGGCACACATGGGTCAATTGTGTCATGAAATAAGGGATGGTATTTGCAAAGAAGAAAATCCCTTCTGTTCAAAACTACCTGACAAGATCACTAATATATGACTGAAATCCATAAGCATAGTCCATCTTTAATCAGTCAAAATATTTTACAGTTTAACAAGCAGCCATTATACAAATATATTACAAAATTACCTTTTTTTCATGCGAGCATTTAAAAATAGAATTAAGAAGTTACAAAAAACAAAACAAAAACAGATTCTAGTTTCCATAAGGTTACCATGAATGTGCCCTGTCAAATCTGCCAAGGGAAGGGCATTTAGTTTTGCTTATGTAAAAAAATGGTCAACAATGAGAAAATTTACTGTATAAAACATGCATTGTACATTTGAAGAATTGAATGGAAAAATCAATAAAGATAATTTTAAAAAAGTAAAAGCCAATCACATTTTAAGGAGGAACAGTGAGCATGGTGTAAAGGTTGGAGTGTTGGGCTATGACTCTGGAGATCATGGTACCAATCCCCATTCAGCCACTGAAACCTTCTAGGTAACCTTGGGCGAGTCACTCTCTCTCAGCCTCATAGGAAAACAAGGGTAAACCCCCTCTGAACAAATTTTCCCCAGAGAATCCCTTAGGCATTCATCTTAGGTTCACCATAAATTGGAAATGATTTGAAAACACACAACAACAAGGCCAAGCAGATATTTTGAAATATTAGAGAAGGGAGAAAATGCACATATAGTTTCTTTGATAAGCAGCTTGCTATAGCAGATATTTTAGACGTCATTTCGGTATCTTAAATGTGTTGCAGCAAAGTTAACTTTGATCTGTCACAGCTCAAAGTCAATAAGGGACTGAAAACCCCATATTTGCAATGATAAAAAGGATCTTTTGTTTCCAGAGCCTATTCCTTCCACTGCAGACAATACACATCCTGATATCTGCTTAAATATCACCTTTTGCCAATAGAACAGAGCAAGCTTAAAAACTTCCATTTTACCAACATTCATTCCCATTCAGCATGAATTGCTGACATTTTAGTAGAAACTAGAATAAAAAGAAATCGACACAAGGGGCTCTTTCTGTTGGTTCTCATTTGTCCACAGCCCAGAATGGGGTCCCATATAACAATTATGGCAGCATCCTAACATGATATGAAGCCAATTGCACATGCTTGCCCCTTTGGTGCAATGGAATCATAGCAAACCATTGGGAATCTTAAAGATTATTGTACACTTGGAGTGACCAAATTCCTGCTTATTGGAATATAACTCCAAAGTACTCAAAGGAAAGGATCTGTTCTAAATTATTTCCACCCATAGTCCAGATGTAAGCATCCCTAGATTCTACCAAGTACTAACCTTGGTTTTGCTGTAATTTACAGAGAGTTGTTCACTTTGGCAGTAATAACTAAATTGCTTTAAGAACCTATGTAATCCTGCTGAGCATGAGCTCTAAGAATAATGTCATCAGCATAAAGGAGAACTGAGATCTTATTTTGTCCCACTTTGACTGGGAAATAACAATAATCCTTAAGAACTGTGCAATATAATTTAAACAAAGATTCAAAAGAAGTGGAACAAGTAATCAGCCTTGCCAGATTTATTTTACGTAACTGAAATATGTCACCCTTCTCCAACAGCAAATCATCCCAGAGATGTCATATGTCAGTGCCATTTTGATTGACTTATTCCTCCTTGGACAGTCCTTTGGGCCAAGTAAGTTCTCAGAAGATGTGTTGAGCTTCTTAGGTGCAGTTCATGATCTGACTAAGAGGCACTGGTGAGATAATAAGATAAATAAATAAATTGTACCCTGGACCTTGAAACTTTTTTCTCTTTGCAGTTCCAGTTCCACCTGTAATTGTAGTAGAGTTGTTTTGTCAGTCATCACGAGCCTCCGCTTTTATGATTGCAGGATTTGTGCAATGGCTTATCAGCTTTATTACAGGAGTGACATTCCTTCATGTACAGGTGAGTGACACTGAAACTCAGTTTAGTGGGACATGCATTGTTTGTATACATAGAAGATGGCCAAGCTTATACACCATCTTTATTCTGCAAGAACTTCATTCATGAAGCTATGAGCATGAAATGACCAATTTGTTATCATTCCTTGCTAGGTTTGCCAGGTGAAATAATGGACAGGAGGATGGGGCTCCTGTCCAATATTTTCATTTAAGAGAATATTTCTGCAGGTGTTGCTTGCATGACAGTCAACTTGCCAGAATTCCATTTCTTATAGAACTATTGTGTGTAGTAGTTTCAGTGTTGGACTATGACTCCAGGAGCCCAAGGTTAAAATCATGAATAGAAGGCATTGGCACACCCACTCTGAACAAATATTTCCAAAATAAAATCATGTTAGATTCACCGTAGGGTTTTCATAAGTCAAAAATGATGTGAAGGCATGCAGCAGCAACCATAACACAGTTATTCAAAGTACAAGAGTCCTGTCACCTATTGCACCTGGCAGCCTTATTTCCTTGCCCCTTAATATTTCTTGAAGCTGATTGCTAAGCATTTTAAAGATTTACACCTTTTGCCATATGGCTGAAAGGAGAGATTTGGGGCTGAAAGACCCAGTGGAGTCATAGCCTTGGATAAATAGCTCTGCCTCTCTCAAAGATGGCACCAGAGCTCACTGGTAGAACATATTTTTTTCATGTATATGGTCTTACGTTCAGTACAAGGCATCTTCAGACATGCTGATAAAATGCCCATGTCTGAGATCTTTGAAAACTATTCTTGTTGTTAGAAGAATAGATAATACTGAGCTAGGTGGAAGGATAGATTAATTTTGAATAGGGGGACCTCATGTGTTTCTGTCTGTCATCAGGTTCTGGTGATGTTCATCAATCTGGTATCTGAAACAGGAACTGAAGTAATCCAATGCAGTAGCTACCCTACTGTGGACTACACATTTTCAGCTTACAGAGCTCTCATGAGCATGGAAAGGAATTAATAGGATATAATATAAGCTTCTAATGAAGACTTTGCATTGATCAAACCTTATATGAATGAGAGGAACCTAGCGTCTTGTTTCATTTGGTTTCCTATTTCATCAGAACAAACTCACATCTTTCATGTAGAAGATGGGGTGAGTTTTCTGCTTCCCGGAGACTAGAATATGAACCAATGAATTCAAATTATAAGAAAAGGAGATTCCACATAGACATTAGGAAAAATCAGAAGCATCACTAGAGGGGCTCAGGGGGTGCAAAATGCTCCAGGTGACACCTCAGAGCAGGGGTGACACCCAGTTGTGTGCCCCTCCCACCGTTCCTGCCTTCTGTGGGGCTGTGGCTCTCTCAGAACAGAGAGCCAAGGCACCAGAAAAGGAGGTGCAGCACACCCCTCTTCCACTACCTCACTTGCCCAGCTGCTCACGTGCCTCCAGGCAGCCCTGGATGGGCATCTAAGTGGCTGGCTAGGGAAAGGGAGCAGGCAATGAAATGACAGGTGGAGAGGGGAACAGGGCAGGGCAGGGAAGCGCCCCCTCCCCCAAAAGTCCCCTTCCAGACACCAATGCTAGGGACACTGCTAGGTAAAATGTCTTCATTATAAGAACTGTTTAACGGTAGATTATGACAACTTGGAAGGCTTTCCTTTGTGGAAGTCTTTAAACAGAGGTTAGATGGACATCTTTTGGGAGTGCTGCATAATCTGTTCCAGCATGGCAGGGGTTGGGCCAAATGGTCCTTCTAGCATTCTACCATCTGAAATTTCTACATCAAGTGGTTGAATGGGTTACAAATTGAAAACTCTAGCTTGGCCCTCATATCATCATTGTGGGTCATTAGAAGGATGGAAGAAAATAAGATAATCCAACCTTTTGCTTCTTGATGGAGTGTGCAGGGCCCAAGGGACCTTCCAATTTGTGCTCATGGCTCTCCTTTTCTCTCCTTGTCCTAGAAACAACTTGGTGACTTCAGCTTCCTGCTGTTCTTTCCTGTCTCTATAGCTACCTTTGTTTATATTTTCAAAATCCTCCCTGAAACCAAAAAGAGGACCTTTGTGGATATCAAGAGAATCATGGCAATCCAGACACTCAGGAAGATTCAGGTCACAGGACCTGTACATAAATAGGATTTCCAGAAGTGTCCTATGTAGTCTTTTATTTATTAGTTTTGAAATTAAATCTTTTTTTAAAAAAAATGAAGAAAAATTATCATTATTATCTTTTGTTATTATTATTATTAGTATTGTTATCCTTATCTTTCAACTCTATTCATTTTCTTGATACAGAAAAATAGACCGGAATACTGTTGGTGTCATACACATGTATTGGTTCTTTTATGTATGTGGTTGTACTTCTTTGGCCATTGTGTGACAGATTTATTGAGTTCATAAATGGAATTCCACTACTGTAACCATTTCACATGGACCAAATCCCTATTGTCAGCCATGACTAGAGCATAGCCATTGAATCAGTTATATGTTGATAACTGATTCTCTAGTTACAACTTATCAACAGAATTCTGGTCATGCAGTTGAACACTCTTGGATGGTATATAACTACAAGCATATTTCAGTTAGTGAAGCCTCTGTCAAAGAAGATCCCTTTTTATACAGGCTTTTACTAGACAACCAATCTCTCTTTTTCCCTCCTCATCCTTTGTTCAGCTGAATTTGTTTAGCTGCACCAGTATTGGAGGATAGAAAAGGAAGGCAGGAGATATGCAGAGTTTTGATCTCAGTTTCCACCAGCATGTTTGCAATGACCAATGCAATGGAGCCTAAGCTGGGAAAGCCTGGGATGTTATTTTAGCAGATACTACTATAGCTATGTGTTACTGCCTATAACAGGCAAGGTGAACAGCAACTGCCTCCAAAATCCCTTACTGAACACTTGTGAGCAACAAAACAAAAAGAAAATAGATAAACAGATATGCCTGCTTCATGGGTTTTCCCCAGCATGTTATGAAAATATGGATCTATACATTTGGCCACCAAAATGGAAATCATGAGAAAAGTGGAAGTAAATGGAAGAAAAGGTCATCCCTGAATGCATTTTGGAAGAAGCCTTCAAGCAGTGTCCAGAAGGTTCAAAATGTTTTGGTTTACTTAAACAAAAGCTTACCTGACCAGATAGTATCATTTCACAAAAGTGTCATGTTATTTTGTGCTTAGGCACTCCTGATCAAAATAGACCAGGATACTAATCTGAAGTAAGGAAACTTCCTGTTTTCCTCCATACACCAGAAGATTGTCACACAGTTTCCCATTTCCTGAGATTTCAGGCAGGGGCATCACCAGAAGGGTGAGGGGGTGCAGACCACACCAAGTAAAAGCCCAAGGGCGTGATCATCTGGTTGGGAGGTTGGTTGTTGTTCATCTTAAGTATTAGTACAAATAAAGTCTGAACTCTCCCTAGAAGACAAGATGACTAAGCTGAGCCTAACATACTTTGGACATTTTTATCAGAAGATATGATTTATTAGAACAGACAGTAATTGTTGGTAAGGTAGAAGCTGGAGAGACAGCTTGGTTTAGCAGTTTGAGTATTGAGTATGACTCTGAAGACCTGTTGACATGTGCTTCAGCTATGCTTGCCTCACAGTGTAATGGAGAGTTATAGAGAAATTGTCTACTTGTCCTTCTCTTATAGGTAGTGCCCACCAATTATGTTTATTGCCCTTATATCATCACAATTATGGCCCCATATAACCTTTGTTGTACCACTGTGCTTCCTGATAACCCATAAATCTAAATCCAAATCTGTCTAGTTCCAACTAAAAGGATCTCTTTAAATCAATCAAATCTTAATATGGCAACATTAAGAAAATCCCATTGACACAATGGGTCTACTCATGTAGGGACTAAAAAATGATGGCATCTGATGGCTGTCTATCAGTTTCCAGGCATAGTACAAGGTGTTGGTTATCACCTTTAAAGCCCTACATGGCTTGGGCCCAACCTATCTAAGGGATTGCCTGCTTCCATATAATCCGCCCCGTACACTCAGGTCCTCTGGGAGGAATTTATTACAGCCCTGAAAGACCACGTTGATGGCAACCTCCCAGAGGACATTCTCTGTAGCCACTCCCAATTTATGGAATGGCCTGCCAGACGAGATCCGTCAAATTACCAATCTAGAGAGCTTTAAAAAGGCCATTAAGATGGATCTCTTCCGGCAAGCCTTCCCGGAATAAAATGCTCGGCCACAAATAAGACTTCCCATCCAGTGAACTCTGCTCATGATGATTTTTATTTAGCTTAGTTGGTTTTAATATGTAGTTTTTAATCTTACATTGTTTAATCTTGTTTTAAGGGGGGCATTATGTATATATGGATGTATTTTAACCTGTTGTACGCCACTTTGATTGCCTGGCAAAAAGCGGGATAGAAATTATTTATTTATTTATTTATTATTTATTGGAGGACACCCAGTTGCTGGCCAAGGAGAGCTCCATTCTGCTGCCTCTCTTAATCAGCACAAGTCCTTCCGCCAGAACTCTCCCGGTATCTTTTCTTCTTCTTTCATACTAACTGATAGAAGGGATTTGAAGGTATAAATTCTATATCCACAATTCGATACTTTCACTGCTTTTTTTCATGCAAAAGATATAAGAGTACAAAGAGGGGTTTTATACCTAATTTTATCTGGTGAAAGAACTAGAAAATTAATTGCATAGATGATAAGGGGGACTATATTATAATGAATGGACACTGTGGAAGACATAAATGATTGAAAATGTAATATGAATCATAGCTGTTATTAACTAGAACTCTTAATACTTATATGATTCATTTAACAGAGCTCCAACTTATTTTTGGGACACATCAATTTAATAAGAAACTGAATCCGCAATCCTCTGCTCAAGGTGACCATGTTCCAAAGGACTTCAATATGTACCCATCTCTCTCTCTCTCTCTCTCTCTCTCTCTCTCTCTCTCTCTCCTCGGTATTTCCCCAAGGCGTAACTCATAAAATGTTTTTTTTAAACAGCAACAATAATTAATAAGTAGAGAAGGGGGAAATTGGTAAATTGCCTTGGTTAACTTCGAACTGATATGAATTCCCTGTCTTCAGACTGGCAGTGCACCATCCATTTTTCCTAGTCACCTGAATACGGGGGGGGGGGGGGGGGCCCCCCCCATTCCTACCAGCCTTCCTAGAAGTGGCACATAGGGTACATGCTCCAACATTTCACAGATGAAAACCTAGACATAGGAGGCAAAGAAATAACTGAGTGTAGTCAAGACAGAAAAAAGTATTAACGAGGAAGAACAGACAAGCTAGGAGAAGCTGCAGAAGGATTCAGCCCCTCTCTTCTACTCCTCTGCTGAGTTAGTTAAGTATGCACTACTGTACTTTGAACTCAGTTTGTAGTCATTAAAGTAAACTAAAGACAAAGTGGGAAGATGAGTGAGAAATTGGAAGATTTTAAAAGCAGTTGGAAAACTGGAAAGACAAAGGAATATTCAGGACTGTTCCTGGCAATCTGGGACAGTTGGAAAGTATGCATAGGAGAGAAGTAGATAATCTCAGATTGTCTATTAAAATCCCACACGAACTGCTTGGGGGCATGTTTGCTAATTTCATCCAAATACCAGGCCTCACCATTGCATCAGGATAAGAAAATTTAGACCCCTTGAAAACTGCTATTGCAAATAACAATAAATGTGTTATTTTTTTAAAAAAGACAACCCTGCAATTTTCTTCCTCTGAAATATATCAAATTTCATTCCCTCAGAAGTAGGAAAGTTATCTAATGCTGCCAACAAATTAAAAATGCAACAACTCTTTGTTTGGTTCCCCTTGCAAATTGCTTAAAAGACATACAAAATCTCTGATTTTTTTTGAAGCAAGGCTTGGATTCAGTCCGGAGGTGATACGGGTGAGGCCTGAGGCAGCTCAAGTCATTGGACACAGAATCCTCTTTCCAAAGTACTATTGCAGGGCCTGAACTGAATGTTGTGTTTAGTATGCATCCTCAGCTAAATGGGTCATTGGGTCAGATCACATCATTTCATACAACAGTTTTTCTTTCTATTCCTATTACTTAGACTTTGTTCTCTGCAAAAAGCGTGGGGAAAGTAGAGGCCATGGGTCACATTAGTTCTCAAAGCCATTTTGCCTCTATTATATATTATATAAGGAAAACCATAAAATGGTTTTCCTTATATAAAATGGCAAAATCAAGGTTTGTTTTTGAGATATAACTACATGCATATATACATAATTTTCAAGTTGTAAATGATTGAATCTGTGAATGCAGAATTCAGGGATATGAAAGACTGACTGTATTGCTATTTAGGTCAATTCCAAGGAAAGGTTTTCCTCCTAAAAAGAAAAGAAAAGAAAACCTTAAAAGCAATACAAGTGAAAGGATCTAGGGGTCTTAGCAGACCACAAACTAAACATGGATGACCAGTATAATGTGGTAACCTAATCAATCAATGCAAGGCAGATGGTGAAACAGATCCCAAAGCCGGTGAGAAGTAGATGATGTATGTCAGTGCAATTTTTGTTGACACATTCTTCATTGGATATGGTATGGGACCAGGTAAGGGAGGAATCTTCATAACAAAAAAGTATCTCTACATGAAGAATCATCTTGTACTTAGGCACAGATAGAAGTATAAGTTACAGTATAGATCGTTTTAGCCAAATCAACAAAAGAATCAAAATATCCTAATGTGATTGGCTAGAAATTCTCCTAATGTTACTCACAAATCAGATAGTATCCGTAGTTCTTGATATTCGTGGAATAGCTGGGAGTTGGGACACCATTATCCGACTTCCAATTCTCAATGGCCTGTTTTGAGGAGAATGAGAGACAAAAGCCTCATGGTGCTTTCAGGCTTTTTAAAACCTCTCCTTAGAATCATCTCGAAGGTTTGCACTTCTGCCCAGCAGGTCTCTCACTGAACAATTGTTATCTTGTCACCTGTGATGCTGAGCTTCATTACAATGCAACTGTGCCTGCTCCCACATTTAACTCTTTGTCATCCGGGAAGAAGGCTCTAAGAGGCTCCTCATTATCACACACTCCCCAACTAGAAGTTAGAACTACACAGGCTGTGATTTCATCCTTTATCCTAGGAAAGGAAAGAAAGTAAACAGATGTGTATTATCACATGCCTCTCAAATCTCAGTGGCATGGGAAATGCCTTGTTATTGTATGATGCTATTGTTATTGTATGATGTTGGATATTTTTTATTGTTTTTAGCTGCTTTTAATGGAATTTTTATGTAAACACTCTGTGTTTTTATTTAGTCTGTAACCCCGTTTCAATCCACCGGGAGAGGCAGGGAAACATAAATAAAATAATAATAATAATAATAATAATAATAATAATAATAATAATAATAATAATAATATTTGGAAGCTGGAACCATACTGGCTGTGATGTTATTCTGTGACCTAGGAAAGAAAAGAGTAAATAAACTTTGATTCTATGATTCTATGATTCTGTGACAAGCAGTACACAACCCTTTGTGGCAGCCTGCACCCGCCCCTTTCCCCAATGGATCGGGGCCTCAGCTGCCACAGCGGCAGCCCTGAGGCCCCGATCCACCGCTTTTCCAGGCAGCAGGGAAGCGGCACTGTCGATCCAACAGTGACAGGGAAAGGGAGAAAGGGGCTGCTTGGCCCCTTTCTCTTTGTGTCATTGGTGTTGCCGTTTAAAGGCTGCACCAGTGATATGCATGGCCAAAGGAGCTCCAAAATGGAGCTCCTTTCGGCACCGCTGAAAGGGCCCCATAAGCGCCTACAGCAGCGCCATGATGTAATGGCCGCACGCACACAGTTTGGACGCAGCACGGCCATTACGTCAAAATGGCGGTGCCCGTGTGAACAGGGTGCCACCATTTTGTATGTACTCCATACATACTAGGGTTGAAGGCATCTAAAAGAGACGCCCCCAGGCAACCCTAGTACTTACGGAGTACGTATAAAATGGCCCGTTTGTACAGGGCCTATATGTTCATGTGAAACATAGGATCGAGCACAATTTGTCTGTGATTGTCAATCCAGCACCCTTGATATGCTGGAAGATGATCTAAAGTTCTTTCCAGTGGTTCTTTTTGGTGGCCCTTCAGGGAAAAAGGCCCCAGGTTGTCTATGGTAGCTGCTTCTTGCAGGATCACTTTAGTTTTTGAAAACATTTTGGCACTTTAAAAAAAAATGAAGCTTTTTCAAAGTTTTTTAAAAGTACAAATCAGCACACTTCAGAAAATATAATTAGGTAGAAAGATACCACCATGCCCCTGAACATATGTAATGACCGTTTAAATCAAACCAAAGGGACAAAACGTCAAAACTGTATCAGGGAATTTAAGAAACTATGGGGCTTGACAGACCCCAGTCTGGAGTTGCCTGTTTTCCTTCCGGAGGGAGCTGGCAAAAACGAAACCGCGCAAGCTCCCTGTGCACCAAAAAGAACCTGCTAGAAACATCCGTGCACAAAAGAGGAATAAAAATGAAACAATAAAAACAAGCTGGGCTTTTTGCTCTCTTAAAAGAGAGGGCAAATGTTATGGCAATTGGTAGGATCTTTTTCATGGTAAGAAGAGGTGATTAAAAAAAAACAAACCACTGGCCTACAAGTGAATTGGGGGAAATTGCACTCAATTCCTTCAATTCTTTCTGTTTGTTGAGGTCCAATTGCACATGTTCTTATTATAGATCTGTTCCTTAAGTCATCCCAGGCCTCCACTTATTTAGCTGCCGGAACTGTGGTGAGTGATTTTGAAGTTCAATTTGAGAAAAAAGTGTACAATTTACAGAAATCAGGGAAGTCCAGCCCCACACATCAGTTTTACTCCCTTTGAAACCCACACATGAAGCTGAAATGGAGTGATCACTTTTTCATTCTTCCTTGTTCCTGAAAATTCAAGTCAGTTTTGATTTGTTACAGATGAATGCTGCAGCATTTCAGAGATCCTCTCTTTTTTTACAAATGGAGGCCTGAGTTGATGAACCTGGGCACAACTCTTAGGGATGTTAATCTTCAAAATTATTCTATCTTGCAAAAGAGAATGAACAACTGTCTTTTTTTTTTAACCTGCTGCCCTCTTTCTACCAATTTTCTATCTGTTCAGCTTTCCAGGAGTATTTGTAGGTTAAGTCCTACTCTAAAAAAACAAAAATAAAAACATGGATGAAAAAGAAAAGATTATGGAAATGGGTACAAACACACACACACACACACACACACACACACACACTGCTGTGAAAGAATCTCATCCTGTCCAGAATCCCACTTGTTTGGCTATACTACCAATTGGTGAATGCCATTTTTGTCAGTAACATCAATCCTTTCTAGTACTCTTTCTGATATTAGCTGAAAATCTTTCTCCTGAGACTTTGAAAAATTGCTCCTATATTAGATAAACTTGAGCTAGATGAACAAAAAGTCTAACTCTCTATAAAGCAACTTCATACCTTCTTATAGGTCATCAATGTATCTACTGTCTGCAGTTTGGGAATCATAAACTTGAAGCATTAACTCTCATTCATTCATTCATTCGTTCATGGGATTTATATCCCACCTTTCTCTCAAAATGGGGTTCTGTGTCCCACTGTTTATCTGCATACACTCATGTTACAGAGCACTTGTAAAGCATGCAAGAAAGTTAGCAGAATGTAATATCAACTCCTGAGACTGGTACGTGACACAAAGCTTCTACATTGGTCAAGTCTATTAGAAAATGCAAAAACTGGGCCATTTGCTTTGTTTGCATCACCAGCCCAACACAACAATTCCTGCTTCCTGCATCCCTTCATTTGAAAAATAAGCAGTTGAATGGGTGGTAGCCTTCAAATTGCAACCTGGCTCTCATACCAACCTTCCTAGGCTTTGGTAAGGATGAAAGAGAAGAAGATAACATTATTCTCTGATCCTTGGTGGAATGAAGGAGAGCCCAAAGAA
The DNA here is from genome assembly GCF_019175285.1 of Sceloporus undulatus. Classification (NCBI taxonomy): domain Eukaryota; kingdom Metazoa; phylum Chordata; class Lepidosauria; order Squamata; family Phrynosomatidae; genus Sceloporus; species Sceloporus undulatus. Next base: position 241,607,219 of record NC_056525.1, read on the forward strand.
TCCACCAGTTTGGTTTAATATCGGTGCGGTACACACGGTGCTGAAGCGCTGTGCTCGCACTGTGCTGGGTTATAGGACTGCGTGGCAACCGCATGGTCCCTAACCCTAGCACCTACTGGCAGCGCATGTACATGGGCGCCACCATTATGATGTAATGGATGCATAGCCTCCACATTTCGCACCTCGCCAGTTATGTCATGAGTGTGCCAATGTAACCGATGGGGTGGAAGAGCCCACTTTTTGCAGGTTCTTTTTCCGCCACAGGGAAGCCACGTGGTTTGGTGGCTGCAGCTTCCATGTGGAGGAAAAAGAACCATTTTTCAGTGGTCTGTACTGCGTCATCATTGCATTTTGTGTTCATGCCTGTCTCTTTCTCCCCTTCTCCTTATAAAATTTTGAAACAAATTGGACCCTACAGCTTCTTTTTGTCCTGGACTGTTTGTTCAGCTACTTTTATTTATATCTTCAAAATCATCCCTGAAACCAAGGAACCCCTTACTTTTGAGGTTCTTAAAAACCGAGGAAGAGGAAGAGGAAGAGGAAGAGTAAGAAGAAGAAGAAGAAGAAGAAGAAGAGCTTTTAAGCCATCCTCATTGCCAAGACTTTAACTAGCAATCTGGAGACCAGTAGACCAGTTTTTAGCTCCTCTCTCTTTCACTTCACTGGAGTATCATCTCTCTGTGTTTGCTAATCATCCCTACTATGCATCAAAATACTCCTGTTCTGGGAGCTTGATCAGGGTGGTCATTTCAAACCATACAGGAGTGATCGAGGTGAATTAAAACCATTGGGGTGACAAATGTTTTAAGAGTATTTCAGTCTTCACTTCCCACACTGCCCATGACAATTTTCCATGATGCAAAATGGATGCAATTTTCACTCTGGCATTGTCACACTGATTATAGACAGTGTCACCAATGGGCTGCTCATGTATCAGAAAACTAATGTCCATTTCAGAGAAAAACAGAGTGAATTCACTCCCCTACTGACATCAGAACCACCAAGTATCACTAACTGAATAGTTCTTGAATAATGAGTTGATGCCTCTGAAAGGTCCTTTGAATCAATGAGGCTACAGTAATTGGGGCTACAAGTATGACTGAATCCAATAAGAATCTGGTGGAGAATATGAGTGCAAAGTTTTGGCTGCCAGAGTGGTACAAGAGAGACAGTTCAATGTTTGTAGAAAATGTTCCTTGCATAGCCTCATGGCCAAGCAGTGTCTGTTTGGATCAAGGGTGGGGGTCAGAGAATGTGTCATATTCAACAGCCATTTTACCCTACTAATGAAAAATCTTGTGTAAAGTGGTGCTGTATACCTTCATGAGCAACATCACAAAAAGCTAATTCACAACCCGCACCCAGTTTGTTCTTGTTGTTAGCTGATGTTGAGTCAACCTCAGCTCATGGCAAATCTATATCTCAAGTGTGGTACAGACTGCCCTTAGGGGCAGCCTGCAGCCGCCCCTTTGTGCCACATATTGGGGCCAGGGCAGCTTCACCGGCAACCCAGAGGCCCCAATCCAAAATGCCTCTTCTTCATGGTTCCGAAAAGGGGTGTCCTTGGGGCTTCATGCCCCAGGACACCCTGACAGGCGCAGCCATGGGAGAAAGGGGTCGCTTGGCATCCCCACAGGATTGGTTCCCGTAGCTGTTTAGTTGGCATCGTTCCCGTAGCTGTTTAGTTGCTGTGGGAATTAGGTGGTGCCCAAAAGGAGCTCCGTTTTGGAGCTCCTTCCTGTGCCATGCACAGGCCGCTGTAAGCAGCCTGGGATGGCGCGGAGATGTCACACACGTGCATGCTCCTTTTGGACACAGCACACACATGACATCATCATGGAGGCTTCTGTGTGGATGGGAGGCCACCATGATTATGCTGCCGCCACATGCTAAGTTTGTGGGGTGTGTGGACGCTCTGCCCTGAGGCAATCCTAGCATGTGACGAGGGCATCACTCAGGGCCCATCTGTACTGGGCCTCAGACATCTCCAAGCTCTCCAATGCTCCACTATTTTGCTTAGGTCTTATAGATTCAAGCCCATGACCTCCCTGATTGAGACTATCCATCTATCCATCTATTGTGTGATTTTCCTCTCTTTCTGCTGCCTTCTTCCTTTCTTAGCATTATTGTCTTACACTGGCATAAAGCCCCAAGAAGCTTTGAACCTAATGATGCAATGTGTCAAACATAGGATGATTTTGAAAAGTACTTGGAAACTTACATTAATTCATAATGCATCCATCTATCTAGATTAATATTGGAGCCTGAGTTTACTTTGTCAACTTTATTTGCCTCAACATGGAGGGAAAGGGTGTCATGCATCCAAGTTTATTTTCCTCCTATTAGGACTTGTTCTCCAATTATAACTGGAGTCCAACAGGACTCTTCCTTGATTCCGAAAACATCTCTCCTAAAAGGCACTCTATATTTACCGTTTTCCCAAGATGAGGCTCCATTCTCCAATCCTGTGGGGATGCTGATGGCCATGGGGATGCTACTGTCCCTCCACCCAACTCCAGCTAGTGAGATTCAATTGCTCATCTATTCTATGGCCTTTATTAACTAGTTCAAACTATCCTCCACACCTTTCATAGATTCCCTTTCTTCCTGTCATAATTACTGTGGTAAAGGATTTAACAGTGTTCATCTGCAATCAGGTGCCTTCACTGTTCTTTTCATGCAAAGGATTTTTAAAATCTAATTTTATCTAGTAAAGGAACTGGAAATTTAATTAAGCAGAAGATAAGTGTGGCTATATTATAATAAATGGACACTAGGGGAAACATGAATGATTGCAAATATAATGTGACTCAGATCTGTTAGAAAAGGAACTTTTTAATATTTATATGATTCCTTTAATGGGGCTCCAATTTATTTAGCAGCACATACTTTTAATAAGTAACCAAATACTTTGATCCCCAATAAATTGTTCATATGTAAAAAAAAACACATCACTATGTATATCGTAACACATGCAGTTTGCATGTGTTAGTGTATGTGTGTGCAATGCACTTCTCTTACTCTGTCATTCATACGGATCTGTGTCTATATCCTAAATGAACTACTTAGTTATGGAGAGGAAATTAAATAATGTCTCCTGGCCCAACCCTCATTGCTCCTCATCCCACATTAAGAGCCAATTACCAGATCGGGCAAAAGAGGTCCATTCATCTTCAGATCAAGGTGCAAAGAAGATAACATTTCCACCATCCTCCCACAAGCATTTTCAAAAGGGCCTTGCTTCTTATTGTTGCAGATTTACTTAATGATAGGAAAGACGGCAAAGCATCATCTGCTTTGCACCTTGATCAGAAGCTAAATAGATCTCCTTTGCTCTATCCAGTGGCTGGCTTTTAAGGTGGATTGATGTGGCATTTCCATATGCTTCTAGTAAGACTCAGTAGTCTTATTGAATATATAGCACCAGCCTTGCTTTTTTTTAGGAATACCCTCAGCAATAACAATTCCCAAACAGAGATGGATTAGTACTAACCAGTTCTTCATAATTATCTTGGAAGTGATCTGAATTCCATGCTTCAAACTTAAGATAGCTCAGATTTCTATGTATGGTTGTCAAAGCTGGACAGTGAAAATAATTGTCACCAAAAGAATAAACTCTTTTGAAATGAGGGGCTGGAGGAAAGTTCTATATATACTATGCCAAGAAGATAAATAAATGTGTGACAGATTACTTCAAACCTGAAATCTCCCTAGAAGCCAAGATGACTATCTAAGCCTAGTGTACTTTGGGCATATCATGAGATGACATGACTCATAAGAAAAGTTACCTATGGCATAACTCATGTTGTTCATCCTGACTAGAGGAGGCCCATTCAATCACTGGAATTTATGTACATGTTCACTCACCATTCAACAAGGGTCTGGTCTAGTCTAGTTGAGAATAACAAACAAGCAGTGCTTGGTAAAGCTTAAGGAAGTAGGAAAAGACAGAGTCCATATTACAGGTGAGTAAACTCCCTCGCGGAAGCCACAGCCCTGAGTTTCAAAAGCTGAGCAAGGTTGTTGATAACAGGGCATCTTGGATGTCTCTCATTTGGTAACCTGAAGCCAGTTTAAGAACATTTAATAACAATAACAAATTTCTTCCACCTCGTGAACTCCTCCATCTCTAAAAGCCTAATACAGGACTCTTGTACCAGTTTCTCTGAAATTTGTCAAACTTTGCCATACTCAGAAGCATATAACTATCATTCATTTGGGTCAAAAATGTAAAAACATTATTTCACTTTGCTTATTTATTGACATAAATCCATAGGCAGACATACAAAGTCTCACATTCTGAAACAAGGCTTGGGGTTAGCTCAGGAATGAGATGGCTTGAGTCATATCAGCCCTCTGCCCTACACTCTAAAATGAGACTGAACTGAATCTTTTCTTCTGAATATATCCCTGGTTGAAATCATCCTTGGTTAATTATTTGCCTGGAATGAATTACGGAGGGGGTAGTAAGAAAGACAGTGTGGTGTGGTGGTTTGAGTGCTGGATTATGACTCTGGAGACTGGGATTCCAATCCTTGTTCAGTCATGGAAGCCCATTGGGTGACCTTGGGCAAGTCACACTTTCTCAGCCCCAGATGGAGGCAAAGGCAAACTCTCTCTGAGGGAGAAATCTTGACAATAAAATCCTGGTTTGCTTTAAGGTTGCCACATAATTCAAGGTGGGAAAAGAAGCCTGTAATTCAGTGATGTGATAGAAAACCTGAAGCATTGTTTGAGTCCTAAATATGTCTACTTACTTTAATCTCTAAAATTATCACAGTCTCTTAACCTTTCAGGTCACTCCTCAACGGCTGTCTTCTCAACAGAGAAGAACCACCCACACCTATATCACAGCAAATCCCAGCCTGTTAAATAAACCCATTCTCACATTTGCTTGCTGTGCCATCATTTTATTTATAGAGATCTTTGGTTTGCTATTCTCTTCTCTGCACTTGCCCAGTTAGTTCACTGTTGATTAAGGTGGGCACAAGGGGAAGGCTGATATGCACATTACACACATGGTGGGAGACACATACACTTTCCTTCACCCATTTTAGCATGTGGAAGTGGAGAAGCTGAAACCTCCTGTCTTTCACATGTTAAGATTTCATTACTCCTTTCTTTCCCTCTCTGACTGGCCCTGAGGATAGCTTTACCAAATGATCAAATTGTCTGGGCAGAAGGACAGCCCAAAGGACAGGAGAGGAATGTAGGATCTAAATGAGATAGGAGGCAGATGAGGATTACATTTCCCATCACTGAGCACTTTTCAGTTGCTGTTTGAGAGGCTGTGAAGGACACTGGTGTGGTGATAAATTTCTTGAAGTACAAGCCCTCAGCAGGATCATGTGGTCAAAGAAATGGACAAAGTTTAGCACTGGAGGTATATGTGGCCCCCAAAGCCTCTTTTCCTTGAGGTTCTAAATTCTTCCAGACTCCCTGAATTACCTTTTTTTTCCTGCTACCCAAAAGGGGTGAATTACACACACACACACACACACACACCATTTAAATTGGTTTCAGCATATGTCCATAAACTGTTTAAATATAAAATAATACTCATTTTTGGACCATTGGATGCTTATTTTAGATTCTTTTTTGGGTGGACAAATATTTGGCAGGATACCATGGACAGTCAAAAAGGCAAGCAAATGGGTCCTTGCACAGATCAAACCTGAAATACTCCAAAATGGTCAAATTGAAGCTATCGTATTTTGGCCACATCATGTGAAGGCATGACTCATTTGAAAAAGGCAATAATGCTAGAAAAGGTAGAAGGTACCAGAAAAAGAGGAAGAACACATGCCAGATAGATGGACTCAATCACGGAAGTTATGAGTAGAGATTGCAGGACCTGAGCAGAGCAGTGAGGGATATGTCTCAACCACAGGGTCACCATGAGTCAGGATCGACTTCAGGACAGTCAAAGGCAACAATATTTGGCAGTCTGTGCAGACCTTTAGGATGAACAACAGCCCCTGGGCCCATGTCAGTTGCCCACCCCTCAAGGAGTCCAAAAGTGGAGGGGGCATTGTTGATCTAAAATAGTTTCTAGCATTTTCCAACTGCCCTCCTGATGTTTTGGATTACAGTAGGGATTGCTTGTGACAACATATTGTTTCTGGAAAATTCCATTTCCTCTCCAGTTACTGTAGAGTTTGCAGAGGGAACAGGGGAATCCAAGGTGGGATGAGATGAGAGGATGTCATAATCTTGGCTGGTCCAAAAGTCCAGGTATTCAACCCTACTAGTGCTGGCTCCAATACCTCACTTTTTTGGAATGGTGTGGAAGTTGTTCCCAGCACCCCTTTTTCTGAAATTTTGGACATAAATGATAATCCATATGACCCCAGATGCACTCTGGTCTAAGGTCAGCCATAAGTCCCAAGGTGTGGGACCACGTCCGCAACACACCCAAATGAGGTCAGTCTTTACAAACAATGTCCTCCCAGATAGTCTGAGAATCGCAAATGAGTTTGTCATTTAATCCAAATGACTAAGGAGAAGTGCAGTATTTGCCTACTTAATCATTTTAACAGCTCTCCCCAACTGTAGACCATTCGGATTATGCTCTCCTGGTACTTCCATCCAGGTGTCACAAAACTAATCAAACACCTCTTGCTTGGATGTGTTTGGCTCTCTTTAAATACCCCTGGACTTCATGGTTCAGTGTGCTAAGTTGGAAACAGACTGAGACTACGTCAGTTTAGTGGCTCAGCTTGGTTCCAGCACTATCGTTCCCACCATGCACTTCGAGTGACTGTGTCCCACATCCCCATCCATGCTTCATTTGATCCCAGGAGAAGGTCTCCACTGGAGTAAGTATAACCTGTAGTTTTGCCTTACGTCTACCCCCATCTTCCATCCTTGTTTCCTGAGCTTCGAACGTGTGTGTGTGTGTGTGTGTGTGTGTGTTGGCCTGTGCATGCTCTCTTTTCAAAACATTTAGATTCTAATTAATAAAGCCTGCCTCTGCACTATTTCTTAAGGAGTTATTTAGTCTCTTGGTAGACAGATCGGGAGCCGTTCTCAAGTAATACTTGTAAGGGCCCCCCTTGCAGCAATATGAGCTAATTAAAATTCCCCTAATTAGATTCATCCTTACAAAGGTGGCCATACATAGAGGATCATCCCCATGATTTGTATCATAAATACAATCCACCCAACACACCAAACAGATATTAACTGTCAGGGGGAATTCTGTTATGGTGACAGCTTAGAAAACCTACACAGAATTTGTATGGGGAGATATGTGGTTCTTAAGACATGGATTCTCCATCGAAGTTGTAGTAGATGATTTCTCACGAATTCAGCTATCATTTTTCTAAAACAAAGGAATGTTTAATGTGGAGTTGAAGGCTTTGATGACTGGCATTCATAATTTTTTGTGGGGTTTTCGAGTTATGATGCTGTGTTCTAGAAGAGTTTATTTATATGTTTCACCAGCCACAGCTGCTGGTGAAACATCAGAAATAAACTCTTCTAGAGCATGGCCTCATTGTCTGAAAACTGCACAAAAAGCAAAGGAAGGTTTCTTTGTTTCCCACAATTTTGAATTTTGCAGCATTTTTGCAATAAAATGGTTGTTACCCTACATCTTGCTTATATCATATAAGTTTTCACGCAGTTACTTAAGTGCACTACCCCATCATTCTGCTGACATAGTGCAACCAATTGTCTTTGTTTATTGTGTTTGCTTAAGTGTTTGCCTTTTATCCCATTGTGCAATGTACAATGGCCACTTTCACGGTTCTAGTAAATCAAGAGTTACACTGAAAACATTGACAAATAGGGGCCAAATGAAAATGTGCAGCTGCATGCAGAAATTTTACAGTTGTATGCACCTGTGCACTTAGTATGGATATCATGTAATGTCCAAAAAGTGCAACTACAGGTATGAAGGAATGTACATGTACATATATCACCAACAGGATTCTAGCCAATGTATATAGAAGAACACTAGTAAAGTATGTATGGTCTTCATATTATTAGGATCTTTTCAGCTGAATATATAAGACAACAGGATGATTGTTCTGTGGCCTTGTAGGTAGCATACCAGTTTAATCCAACTGATAAATAAAACTTTTTGATAACTTTGGCAAAATCTCTTTTTGCCGTGCAGCAGAAAGACACTGGATTAGATCAGAATTAGTTAGGCTCAGCAGAAACTCATTGAATTCAATATAGTAAGTTAATCACAAAGGCTACATTCCCATTGATTTAGTGACCAAGCATAACTGCTTAGATTTAATTATAGAATCATAGAATCATAGAGTTGGAAGAGACCACAAGGGCCATCCAGTCCAACCCCCTGCCATGCAGGAAATCTCATTCAAAGCATCCTCGACAGATGGCCATCCAGCCTCTGCTTAAAGACCTCCAAAAAAGGAGACTCCACCACACTCCGAGGAAGAAGTGTATTCCACTGTCGAACAGCTCTTACTGTCAGGAAGTTCCTCCTAAAGTTGAGGTGGAATCTCTTCTCCTGGAGCTTGCATCCATTGTTCCGTGTTCTAGTCTCTGGAGCAGCAGAAAACAAGCTTCCTCCCTCCTCAATATGACATTCCTTCAAGTATTTAAGCAGGGCTATCATATCACCTCTTAACCTTCTCTTCTCCAGGCTAAACATCCCCAGCTCCCTGAGTCGTTCCTCATAGGACATGGTTTCCAGACCCTTCACCATTTTAGTTGCCCTCCTTTGGACACACTCCAGTTTCTCGATGTCCTTTTTGAATTGTGGTGCCCAGAACTGGACATGATATTCCAGGTGGGGCCTGACCAAAGCAGAATACAGTGGCACTATTACTTCTCTTGATCTAGACACTATACTTCTATTGATGCAGCCTAAAATTGCTTTGCCCTTTTTAGCTGCCACATCACACTGTTGACTCATGTTCAACTTGTGGTCTACTTGGACTCCCAGATCCTTTTCACATGTAGTCTCGTTCAGCCAGGTGTCCCCCATCCTATATCTGTGCATTTTATTTTTCTGCCCTAAGTTCAGTACCTTACATTTCTACATGTTGAATTTCATTTTGTTAGCTTTGGCCCAGCTTTCTAGTCTATTCAGGTCATTTTGAATTTTGATCCTGTCCTCTGGAGTATTACCTGCATCTGCAAATTTGAAGAGTATTCCCCCAATTCTGTCATCCAAGTCATTGATGAAGATGTTGAATAGCACTGGCCCCAGGATGTTACTCTAACCATGATTAGGTCCAGAACCAGGCTTCTTTTGATTTCTAATTTATCATTCCACTGACTGGACAATGGATGAAATACTACATAAGGGTTTTTGCATATGAGCTAACACATTAATTGTGCTTTCCAACCTCTGTTTTCCATGGCAATTTTGTGTAATAATTGAATCAAGACAACAAACATGTGATGGAATGCATAGCTAAATGTGCATGTGCATTCATGCACAACACACGTGTGAACCCTTGCACAACTGCACCATATGCATGAATCAATTTTTGCAACATTGAACTTAGTGAATCCTTTCTAATTTGAACAAAAATGTCTAATTCCTTCCATAGTTGGCCAATGTATGTAAGACGCCACAAAAAACTCCAGCAGTGATTATATTAGCATACTAAACCCTAGCATTATAGTGATGACCAACTCCTAGAACTGAAAGACTAGCACTGATGATTCATAGATGGAATGGTATCACCACCACTACCACCAAACTCAGGTTCCCATGTTTTCTCAGTTTTCGCATCAGTCCTCACACTATCTGGAAGAAGGATGGCTTTCTCATACTGAAGAGCAAATTACATTTTAAAAAAAATCACATCCCATACAAAATGACAATCCTCATTCCCTCTCCCTAAATCCTACTCCCCCCTCATCTGTCCATTAAACTTTGTCGTAGTGTTGTTACAAATAGAAGAACAACATAACAGAGCTGATCATAAGTTTGATGATGTATCCTTGTGTGTATGTGTTTGTTGAGCTTGATGTTCATATAACAGAGTGTGAAAGAAGGTGGGTGGGAGTTTGATGCTATTACATAACTCACCCCCTCTCTTAAAACAGAAACAGAAGCTGTTGATACTTTCTTCCATGTTGCTCACGAAGTGTGATCAAAAATAGAAATAACCATAGCCTTAATTGGCCATTCTAAACCCCCATGAAACTAGGGTGCTGTGTGTGTATGTTGGGATGGATATGCTAGAACTGCCCCCACCAGAACCTCCTGATAATAGTGGCATGGCATTGGGAAAATGAATATAGATCCCAGTCCCTGAGTATGAGAGAGAAGAAGCCATACATCTGCATTGGAATGATCTAGTTGACCAGATTCACACACTTGTGTGATGCCTTGAGAGGAGCTTGCAATCCTGTTAATGACTGGTGGGTTTCCTATCATATGAGGTGGAAGAATGCAAGTGAAAATGAGGCAAGGGGAGAGAGGATGAGCAGGAACTGCAGAGGTACAAATCAATGGGAGTGATGGAATATGATCTCTTATCTCTATGGGTTCAACAGGAGTGGGGAGCTGGTATAAATGACCAGGGCTTAGTTGCCTGGAAGCAGTACTAGGACTTTACTATTATGCATATTGTTTTTTTTCTTTTTCTTTTTCTATTTTGATCTCCCTCTCTCAACAAGTAGAGTCCTGGGATTATAGCTCCCATGCCAGTGGGGTGGTGACTCCCTTTGGGGCTTCAGTTACAACTTCAAATGGTGTTCGAATTCAAAGACATAGCTGTGCATCTCTGGAAAATCAGTATGTAAAGAAATCTTGTGGCACCTTTGAGGTTGAGAGAAGTTGGTAGCATAAGCTTTCATAGGCTTGAGTCTCCTTCCTCAGATGCATGTACAGTAGTGGCTATCACATGCAACTTATGCTACCAGCTTCTCTCTTACAGCAAGTCTCAAAAGTGCTATAAAATCCTTTTGCATACTAACTTTAAATGAGTTATCCATGGTGGTGAATCTGCTTTGAGTATGTCACCTTAGATAGCTTTTTAAAAGTTTGGATTAAAACCAAGGAGGGCACCACCACATGGAAATCATGAATTGTCACCTCTAAAATGTCAGCTTATTGGCTGTTGTAACTAAAGATATATATGAATTTTGTGTATCTTAAAGGCAGGCATTCAAGAAGCAAAGAGACAACAGAAAAACCTTCTCAGCAGTCTTCTGTAGTCTTCTACTAAAAAAAAATGGTATTTTAACAATCCAGTTCCATTCTGGCATACAATGATATGCAAAAGCGGACGTGATCATTAAGTATTCAGTGCAAATTTCTAAAGCATCTTCTGTCCCTGGAGTGATGCCACAATGAAGAAATCTCCCTGTTTGGTGTGGTTGGCAGTATTCATGCTTGGAAAGGGGGCGAAGAAGAAGAACAAACTGTCCCAAAGGAAGCCACCCACAAAGGACAGATGTTCCAAAAAACAATCCAGATACATTTGAGGGAGGGAGACAAAGTCCCAAATCACAAGTTATGTAAGCAAGTCTAAACTGAAGGATACTAAAGTAACTCCAATACTTCCTTACAGTTGATCTTTCCAACATGAACTCTTCTGAGAATGAGAGCTTGACTGATGAAAAATTTCAGGCATTCAGAGTCATTATTTTCCCCAAATGCCCCACTCCTTCTTTGCTTCTATCTACACTACACATTTGTAGTTGTTTGATAGCAATTTTAACTGGCTAGCTTATGCTGAGCCAAACCATTCAGGCATGTCACCTAGTACAGTGGGCCCTTGGTATCTGTGGGGCTTGATTCCAGGACTTGCTATTGATACCAAAGGGGCTGTACAGATGATTGTATGCCGCCTCTAGAAGTTGGGTTGGGGATGTGGCAACTGGATGCCATGCCCGGAACTCAGTGCAAAAAGAACCTACAAAGAGCGGGTTCTTTTTCTGCCACAGCGATGTTGCTTTTTGACACCGTTTTGGTGCTGCATCGTCTATATGCAGCACTAGGGCTGTGCCATGATGCCACACGCCATCTAGAAGGGTGTGTGGTGTCATGGCACAAAGGGGGTAGAACCACTGCATCCAGTGTGCAGATGCTGCGCCACTGTTCCATCTACAGGGCAGCACAAAGTGCCAGTCTGTATTGCTCCCAAATCTATGGTTGCTCAAGTCTTATTATATACAGTACAATGGTGTAGTAAAATGGTGCCCCTTATATAAAATGACAAAACCAAGCCTTCCTTTCTGGATTTTTATTTTTTGAAATATTTTCAAGCAGTGGATGATTGAACCCATGGATGCAGAATTGCTGGATACAGAGGGCCAACTGTATTTTCACATCTGACTGCCAGCGGTTTTTCTACCATTTCAGGTATGATTTTTTCTTAGGCCTACCTGGACATTGGTGATATCTCCCGGTGGTACCATTTCTGAAGGGTGTTCAGAAACTAGATTGCACACTGAGGATGGCTACAAAGAACACACAATTCCCTTGTTGCAATAGCTAAGCTGACTGCCAGTCTGTTTCCAGGCACAATTCAGAGTGCTGACAAACAAAACCCCATATGGCTCATGGGAAGACAAAGGCAAATACCCTCTGAGCAAATCTTGCCAAGAAAGCCCCATGAGAGGTTCACTTTAGGGGCATCATAAGTCAGAAAAGACTTGACAAACAACAACATGTCATCTCATGATATGTCCAACGTACAACAGTCTAAGTTTAGTCATCCTGCTTCTCGGCAGAAGTTTTTAGTGCCATTTATTAGTCTTTCTGTTCATCCATGGTATCCCAGGACTCTTCTCCAGCACTACATTTAAAATAAATGTTCTCTTACTGTCAGATTTCTTCACTGTCCAGCTTTCACCCTCCAATGAAAGCCTTCTGCTTCAATACAGAAGCCACACATTAAGAAAGCCAACGTTTTCTTTCAATCACTGATGGTGCATGGCTCAATTGGCAAGACATTCACCTTACTGCAGAGGTGACAACTCAAAAGAAACACATTTGATAGCAGTCATATTTCTTTGGGGAAAATAACTTGCTTTCTGGCATGTTTAGCACTATGATGTAACATTTTTATGTCAACTATATTTCTTTCTTTTCACATCACAATGAAATCATTTGGGACAGAACTCGACCATGTGAATCCATTCAGAATTTGGGAAAACTCACACGTTCATTGGCAGCAATGGAAAGGTAGAAGGTGAGCTTTTCCGTTATTTCTGAAGATTAGTAGCGTGGAACAAGAGGGGCATGATATTGGCTCTCCTTAAACTTTGTCACCAGCTGCAAATGTTGCAGAAATAACAATCTATCCATGACTGAAGTAATCTTGGCTACCATGATGCTAGGCTTTCTGACTTAATCAACCACCAAAGAAATAAAATACAGATTAAGATTCTACTGTTATACTATGAGGTCAAAAAACTATAGATACACAAGCTCAGGGGAAGCCTACAGGCTCTATGTAACTTCTTATGACTTTATGGCACTTATAGTTTGTCCCAGTGATTGCATAAACCTTTAATCAAATTATGATTGAAAAATATTGGCTGTAATACTGGGATCTTATCCACACATTCACCCATAAAAATGGTTGGACATTTTGGTCTGGTCTGGAACATTCAGTTCATGGTTATGGAAGTGGAATCCCACATGTAGTGGATGTGAATTGTACACTGATACACATGTCTGGCTGATTGCATATTTTGGATCATGGGGCTTGTCTACATGATTAAAATATTTCTCATTTTATTCAAATAGAATATGACCCCTCCACACATGATTTGGAGGAATTTGGCTTTTTTGGAGGGGAGGAAACTCCTCAAACCCTGCAGAAAATTGAATTGTGGTTTTTACCAGAACAGAGGATCGAAGACAATGCACATTACTGAATGCATGGCTGTCCACCCACCAGACCAATGTGTATGGCTGCACATTTTTGGCAGAAGGAGGATGAATTGATGTGAATTTTCACAAGTAAGTGAAGACAATTAAGCATTGATGCAAATGTGGAAAAATCTGCAGCAATGCACATAATACACTTACATGTAGACTACCCCTTGGTTCAGTTCTACAATGCCTCCTTTCAGCACAAAGATTACATAGCACAATTAATATTCAACTCCACATTATCCTAGGCAACCCTGATGTAGGAGCTCAGCCACCAACTGCAGCTTCACTTGAAAAGAAAAGAGAAATAATTTTATTGATCTCAGAAATTGCAGAGTGTTAGGGGAGCCCCTCTATTTAAACACGCATCAGTTCTCTTAATACAAGAGTTGGAAACAGATGACCTTCCAGCTGTTGTTGGACTGCAGGCCCCAGTGATCCTTGACACCATATCTAGTGGTGAGGAATGCTAAGACTCACTGTCCAGTTACATCTGTAGGGCCACATGTTTTTTCCCCCATGCCTTATTAGTATGCCATTGAATCAAGTAGGGGTGATGTGAATGCAATCCTAGAGGTGTTTTTAGGTCAGAGATGGATGATGTGTGCTCTCCCAGATGCTGTTGGACAACAACTCACATCATCTCTTCCCACTGGCTGTGCTTGCAGTGTCAGATAAGAGCAACATTCCAGCAGTATTTGAACAACCACATGTTCCTCCATTCCTCCTTTAGGAAATGCACTCTGTGAGATTACTTCATATGCTGACCCAGTGAGGAATAGCTTGGCCAAGCATACATGGGCAGCTCAGCTTCTTAAAGCATTTCTGAGATACTTCATTCAGCTGTGACAATTCCTTTATATTTCCCCCCAAATTCTACAGTTAGATGTGATAATGCATGGAGTGGAACCTGCTTTTCTTTGCCTGGTCAGCCTTGTAGAGATGTAAGAGGCAAATCCAACAGAATCAATTATCGCTAGAGCAAGGAGTCTATTCTTGTCAGCTAGCTTCCAGATCATCCAGGGACAAAATGTCTTTAACTGCAATCCTCTCCAAACTTTCTTGTGAGAAAGTTCAATTGTTCAGTGGGACTTATTCCTGAACAGATAAGCATGGAATCACACTTTGTGGATCAGTGTGCCGGTGCCTGTGAGCTTTATTTAGGTTAATTACTGGGGTGTCCACCAGGGACCACCTAAATTTCACATACACAAAATAACCTATAATATAAATTGAAGTGGGAAACTGTGGGAGACAAGGGGTCCAAGATTAATCCCCCCCTCCCCGGGGACTTTGGATAATTTTACCCCCACAAATCCACAAAAATCATTTTGCAACAAAATTCCTCCAAAGGCCCTGTAAGAGGCATGGGCATTTTTTACATGTTTTTGGTTCTCCTTGGGCCATTTGACATACAGGACAGCCCTTTGCAAAACTTCTTGCTCACCAACTGTTTTTAAAGAAGGTCTGTCCTGGCCTAACATGGCCTAAAGGACTTAAAAAACAAACAAAAACCTCCTGGGATGCACTGGAGACTGTGAGACTGGATTTACACTCTAAACCATCCCATCCCAAACATACTCTCCAAATCTGATATGAAACCAGTCAACTATTTTTCAAGAAATTAGTGGAGTGACCAACTAAGGCTTCTCCAAAAGTGGATTAAGTTTGTTTAAGTGAAAGTTTGAGACAGACCATCCCTGATACACTTTCTGAATTTGGTGGATATCTGACCAGCCTTTTTGGCATTATATGGTGACACACAGACAGACATATACTTAGTGTTATTTGTATGAATGACACACAGGATATCCCCTTATACTATATACAAATGGTTCCTAAACATTGCCCCGTCTGATGTTTTAGACTTCAGTTCCCAGTACCACTTACCATTGTCCAAACTGGCTGGGACTTATAGGAGTTGAAATCCAAAAGTCTGGAGTGCCAGTGTTTGAGGACCATGTCTTTGTACTACAATAGTGCACTGGGCAGTGGTGGTTGATAACTTCCTTGTCAGTTAAAATTCTGACTAAAACCTAGAGTGGATTACCCACACCACTAATATTGACACCACCAGCTTCCACTGATACTGGGTATTCCATAGACAGGTCCAGGCTTTTTACTGGACAAACTGTTTTTGCCAGCTTGGGGTGGGTTATAGTAACATTGTAAATAAGCAATTGTGAAATGATCATGTTCATGGGTTCATTGATATTCAATGAGTGCAGTGTTTTCCTGACATCCTTGCATACTTGTATTTACTGATTTAAAAAACTTATAAAAATGCAAATATTTTACCTATAGTTGCACCAATACCTTTTAATTTATGATTTCATTTATTTATATGACAGACTTTTATGTTACCTTTCAGAGCAAACAAACCTAAAATGTTTTTCCTACAGTGGCTGAGAGTAAGCACAAACTTTCAACAGGGAAGTCTGGAACTGCATCTTGAAGAATTGTGATACTGAAGATGCAGAGATATCCAAAGTCTTTTTGGCAGGAAGCTGGCAGAGTAGAAGAGAGAAAGAAGTGGAGAATTTTCCTTCCATTGTGTTTGTTTATTTCAATTATTTCCTTTCTGTTGCAATCAATAATTGAGAAATGATTTGTACCATCTCCAGTTGTTAGTGTTATTTGTCAGCAAATAGACTTTGACATGTGGCAACCTTTTGAGTGAGAAACCTCAAAGATATCCTGTCATCAATGGTCCCACTTAGGTCTTGCAAACTCAGGACAGCTGTGGCTTCCTTGAATGAATCAATTTAAAAATATTTATTTATATACTGGATTTATATGCAACCTTTCTCCAAAAACAGGATTCAAGGCAGACTGAATACACCAGTATTACACTCTCCCTCTTTCCCTGTTACCTTCCACTGGCATGTCCAATGACTGGGAAGTCATTTGTACCAGTTCCAGTTGTGGATGTTACAACAGACTCAGTTTGTTCATTTTCGCTCTTAGGGAGAGTTCAGGTCTGTCCCATTCATCTGTCTTTTTGTAAGTCATTGATATCCATAGAACCAGCTTCAGATTTGGCATAAATTCCTTCAAGTGTTGGAAGTATATCCAGGAAATGAGAAGGTCCTTTAATCTGGGGTAGGAAACAACCTGAAATCTGGAGTACTTCATACTCCACTCTATGGATCTCTTACACACATTGCCATGCTCTTCACATCCACATTTAAAAAAACAAACCAAAATACTGTAAAATACATAAATAGAGACTTGACATCATACTGTGTAAAATCAATGTTGGCCAAGATACTACATCAATGGGATAGAGTGTAACGTGTGTAGCAGGTGCATAACTCTGTCATGTTAATCAACTGCAATATTATACAACCAAATGTACATCGGTATGTGACCCTGAGCAATAGGACAATGTGCATAACTATGCTGTTGCACCCTTGAACTGAACATGTCCTTAAACTGAAACCACACTTTCTTCTTCTGATCTGGAGTGTTCCCATTCTGCCCTAGTGAAGCATTATCCACTTGCATGTATTAAGTTACAGAGTCCCATGTCCTGCCCAACTGAGTGCAAAGCTTCTTGCTGTATTTACAAGAATTGTGTCTCTTCCCCAGATTTTTGCCATCAGGGATGTGGTAATGAGTGTCAGGTGCTCTGCTCTGAATGCAGTAAATGATTTTGTTGGAAATCACATTAAATATCAACATCCGCCTGTAGATGAGAGCTGCAGTGTCCTCGTTTCAATCCTGAGCAGATGGGGAGTTTGACAGACAGGCACTCAACTGCTTTGCCTTTATAGCCACTTTCCTATAGACTCACATGTTTGCATCTAATATGTCTGCTTGTCTGTCTCCTCTTCCCCTCCACTTTTAAATCTATGTCTCCCTTCTGATTGAGATAAACATCATTAAGCCTGGAGAGAGGAAAGAGAGGCCCTCTGGAGAAGAATGTAAATCTGACTCAGGATGCTGAAACATAAAAGAAATCTCTTATATATCTTCTTGCAATTTGTTTCAATGAAGGGGTGAAAACCTTACAGGTTTTTATAGTTCATTCATTTTCTTTCCCTCACACGCTCTGTGTTTTGGGTCTACAGACTTTAAAAGAGGGGTGCGGAAACTGCAGCACCCATTATTGGGGCCTCCAAAGGTCCCAGCAGAACCTCCAATTTCCAAGGGGAACTTATTTATGGCTTCCCAATCACCTCAACCCACACACAACTATGGTAAAACATGGTGGTTGTATTTTCTTTCCCCAGTCTTTCTCAAGGGATCCAAAACTATCCTAAAATCTCATGAAACCTGAACAAAAACGATATCTTATCACCTGAAAATATGTAGAAAATAGCAATAATAAAAATAAATAGTACAACCCACTATTGTACTATTTATGGAACTGGGATGGGACAAGAATAATTGTGGAATTATGAAGAATGCAATGAAAATAAATGTGACGGATTTTTCCATCCTGCTTTTAGACTAATGCTGGAAAATGTACATACTGCACATCAACTGACCTCTTGTTCACATCTGTCTGCTCAAGGAGGCCTTTGTAAACCAAAAATGAAATCTTTCTCAAATTACCACTTATTGTTGACACATATTACCCTCTTCTGAGTTAAAACTGGAAGAACAATATTACACCAATCATGTTTTACTTTCAGCAGCATCTGGTGACCTCTGTAACAATAAGGTTGTGAATTGCATTAAGTTTCAGTTCAAACTTTAAAGCAGATATCTACGGTTGTTACGCAAAAAGGAGGGGGGACTGGGTGGGTCTCCACCAACTGTGTCAGTGTCTTTAAATATTTGGGATATTGCTTATCTCAAAGGATGCTTTGCGAGAGGCCAGGTAACATGAGGATCATTTTCACCTGTGTATAACAGAGAGACCACCAGGTTTAATGAAATAAATATGGTTTATTTTGAAACAAAGTACAGTGGTACCTCGGGTTACGAAAATAATTCATTCCGCGGCCGCTTTCGTAACCCGAAAAGCCTTCGTAAGCCGAAAACCCATAGGCGCTAATGGGGAAAAGCCGCGATTCCGTGTGAAATAGCGCCAAAAAGCACCAAATTTTTTTTCGTAACCCGAAAAAACATTCGTAACCCGGAACAATTATTTCCTATGGGATTTTTTCGTATCCCGGAAATTTCGTAACCTGGGTATTTCGTATCCTGAGGTACCACTGTACATGATAGTAACTCAAACAGACATGCCAAACAGAGAATGAAAGGGGGTATGGAAATTGGACAGGATAAATAATAAATAAATAAAAATTTTATTTGTATACCGCCCTTCTTAAAATCAGGGCGGTGAACAACAGCTATACAACAATACAACAAGAAACCATACACATCAATTAAAAACAGTTCAATAAAAATAATAAAATTTCATGCCGGCGAAACAATGCTGACGAAGGGGGGGGGGGGGGAGGAGAGGAAGTATTCTGGTCAGGATAGGCCTGTTCGAATAAGTAGGTCTTTAACCCCTTCCTAAATTGGGCTAGGGAGGTGGCTGAGCGGAGCTCGAAGGGCAGCGAGTTCCAGAGGTTGGGGACCGAGATGGAGAAGGCCCTCCTAGAGGTGGAATTATATTTCCCCTCTGGAATTCTTAACAATAGCTGCCCTGATGATCTGAGTGTGCGTGGCGGATTGTACGGAGAGAGGCGGTCCTCCAGATACCCTGGGCCCAAGCCATTTAGGGCTTTATAGGTGATAACCAACACCTTGTATTGCGCCCGGAAGCGAATAGGCAGCCAATGTAGGTCTTTAAGGACTGGTGTTATATGACTGGCCCTGGCAGTGCCAGTGACCAGACGAGCTGCCATATTCTGCACAAGTTGCAGCTTCCGGGTATGGTACAAGGGTTGCCCCATGTAGAGCGCGTTGCAGAAATCCAAACAAGAGGTTACCAGGGCATGTATTACAGTTTCAAGGTCCCTCCGGTCAAGGTAGGGACGCAGCTGGCGTATCAGGATGAAGTTGTAGAGGGAGTAATATTTACCAGTCCAGTACAGGTATAGGGATCCATGAAAAGCAGGGTATGGTTCAGCTGAAGACTACACTGACCCCCCTCCCCAATAATCACTTCAAAAGAATTGGCAAAAACCCAGCCCCCAAATGTATAACATACTGCTTTTAGGAGCCCCTTCCCTAAAACAGCAAGAAACCCTTTGAAAAAGGGCATATAATCAAGAAAGAGTGACAAAGCATCACTTCCACTGTCTCCAAATGGATACCATGATGGTACCCTCCAGAGCCAAAAATGGAGCCCTCCTAACCCACTCACCCTCAAAAAAAATAACACTCAAGAAATCACTTGATGTGGCCCTCTTGGTTCTAGAACATGCCCACTTATGACTTATGAGACAGCTTGCTTCAGCACTAGATTTGAAGAAGGGATGCTTCAGGTATTGGGTGTGACAGCCATGCTGGATGAAGGAGTTAGGCATGTGCGTTCAAAAGTTACTTTTCCAAGTTCTGTCTGGACTACTCTGCGGAATGGAACACTGTCAGATTACACACTTCTCAAAGCCAGTGTCTGAACAGTTCCTTTTAAGAATGACTGCAACAATATGCTAAAGCCATCCATAATAGAGAAGGAAGGAAGCACTGCCCTCTAAATAAGAATTATATTCCCTAATATTACGCACACACACGCTCACGCACACGCACACATACTATGATAGGTTTGCCTTAAATCAGAAACGACTTGAAGGCACACAGTAGCAGCAGCAGCAGCAGCAGCAACAACAACAACAAGAAAATGTTCTCAAGATTACAATATAACTAAACAAACCCTACTTCTTAAGCCAGGAAGTACTCCATTCAAAGGGTTTCAGGCACTGCAGATCAGGGAAAAATGATGACTGAAGTGCTGCCCTTGTTGTAGAGCTCATAGAGAGGTCCTTTCAGTGTCATTGGGCATAGATATTAATTGTGCATGCATGTCATTTGCACATAATTGCAATTTACTAACAAAGAAGCACTGTACAACTTCTGTGCAACTCTCTGAATGTAAAGAGACCTTGATCCATAGAATGCACATACCATAAAGCAGCTTTTAGTTATTTAGTTAAATTATTAATACAGTCAGCCCTTCATATCCACAGATTCTCTATCTATGGATTCAATGATCCTCGGCTTCAGTGTGTGTGTGTGTGTGTGTGTGTGTGTGTGTGTGTACACACCCAAAAGCAAACCTTGATTTTGCCATTTTATATAAAAGACACCATTTTACTTCAATTGTGTTTAATAGGATTTGAACATGCACCGATTTTGTTATCCATGGGGAGTCCTGGAACCAACCCCCAGTGGATACCAAGGGCCCACTGTGTTTGTTTTAATGTTTTAATTAATTTATCTAATCTTGTATTTTTGCTGCCAAGCTATCCCCTTAACCAGCTTAAGCAAAGTGTATTAACTTTACCATACTTAAAAAGACACCTTTTACATCTGGTCCTCAGTGAAACACAGGAGAGATTGCTATTACATGTAGTCAAAAAGTGTTGAGCAGGACAGAGTGGTAATCTCACAATGACCTTCAAACATGGAACAAACATTCTGATGAAAACGTGCCAATCCTCTCTCCACCATGCATCACTCACTGACTACTGACAAGCTAAAGCTAATAGTGAGGTTTGTGTATTTTAATGCTTCTGACAAGCTCTTTCTGGAACTCTTCCAGGATTTGTCTGCTGGCACCCGGAGTACCCTAAGCAAGACTATCTTAAAGGGGATGCCTATTGAGTCATTTATTATCCCTTTAATCATGGCCAATTGATTATCCACTAGTGGGACAGATTATACCTTAAAGCATTTTGATGGAGTAGCAATGTATTAAAATGGCAACCTTCCTCTTTTGTGTAGCTCCAGGATTACTCAGCCTGTCCTTATTCATCCTAGCTGGACTATGCCTTATGAACTGTACTGCTGCTGCTGTTATTTGCTGTCAAGTCAGATTTGGCCTATGACAACTCTATAAATGAAAGACCTCCAAGAACTTTGGTTGTCACCATCTCTGCTCAGGTCTTAGAGACACAGAGCCATGGCTTCCTTGATCATATCAGTCTAGCTGTATTGTGGTTTTCTTCTTTTCCTGTTGACTTCTGCTTTCCCTAGCATTATGATTTTCCCCATAAGGAGTCATATCATCTCATGATATCTCCAAAGCACAACAGCCTCATTTTATGCATCTTGACTTCTATTGAGAGTCCAAGCTTGATTTACTCTTGTTCCCACTCTTTTGTCATTTTGGTTGTCCATGATATCCATAGAAATCTTTTCTGCCATCACATATCAAATGAGCTCATTTTCCTCTGTCCACCTTCTTCACTGTCCAACTTTCATACCCATTCATAGAAATAAGAAATATTATAGAATAGGTGATTCTGACTCTGGCATTTAATAATACTTTATGCTGCACACTCCTTTAAACATCCTTTCTCATTCTCACACACATCGACTGCTTCTTGCATCTTTCTAGTCCACCTTCTAATAGGAAAATGGGAATCACATGATTGCTGCAGATTTTGTTGGACTGCAAATCCCAGCAGCCTAGGCCACCATAAATAGTGATGCAAAATGATGGGGGTTGTGAGCTAATAATGTCTGGAGGGTTGTGTGATATCCATTCTTGCTATGGTAGATACACATCACCTAATTTTGCTCACTAGTTTTTGGAATGAAAGAAACAGCAGTATCTCACTACGCTGCCTGTTCTGAAACCCAGAGCTTGAAAATGTTCAGATTTGGGACTGGGATTTTGTTGGTGGCCTACACCAATGCAAGAGCCTGTTATCCTTATGTAAGGGCACATCCAGGCTGATTGAAAGGCACCATATTTGTTCCTATTCTTTCCACTGCTCAGCTTTCACAACCATACATTGAAAAGGGAATTCAATGGCAAGGATAATCCTAACTTTACCACTGAATGATAGATATATCTTTACACTGGGTTGGAAAGTCTTTGACTGCATAGATCATGAAAAGCTATGGAATGCTCTCAAAGAAATGAGTGGGCCACTACACTTGATTCCCCTGATGCATAACCTGTACTCAGGATGAGAGGCTGCTGTCAGAACTGAATATGGAGAAACAGAATGTTTCCCAATAAGCAAAGGGGTCAGGTAAGGCTGCATACTATCAGCCTATTTGTTCAACCCTATTTATTCAGAAAATACCATATGCAGAGCAAGCTTTGGTCAGGAAAAAAATGATCCTGCTTTTTTGAAATGGGGGCAGAATATGCATGGCCTGACTGCATTGCATGATGTCAAACCACACCACTGGGTAATTTTTTTTGTTGCCCCCACCACCACCATGCATGCACACCATCACATGAGCATGACACCTGCAACCTCCAAGTACCTCCTGTAAGGAATGGATGGTTGTATGAGTGAGAAGTGGCACTAGAAGACTGAACAAAATGGAGATTCACAATGCATGATATGGGAGTTACCTGGCAAGCGAAGCAAGGATTTTTGAACTTGCTGGTGAGGTGATGGTGCATCTATGAAAACCAAGATGTAGCTGCCAAGTGTTATCTATAAGGAAAGGACATTCCATCCAAGGGTTGGTACGAACTGCAAGAAGTTACAGAATGTTTGGACATGGACTGGTAAGAGGAGAAATGTAGAGAACTCATCAATCAAGGAAACTTCTGTCCAAAGGCCAAAGGGCGGTGGACGTTAGAAGTGGAGAAGCAGAAAGCCTTATAAGAGAGACCTTTCCAAACCAGAGGTGTGCTCCTGAATCCGCAGCAACAGGACTCCCACGGTCTTCATGTAGGGTGACTGATCAACGACTTCAGTGAAGTGCCACCGTGTGTGTGAGTATTGTATGAATGGTGTGTGTGAGAGCTCTCTTGGTACTTGTATTTGTTATGTCTATGTATCTCAATAAATGTTACATGCATAGTGTCGAAAACCAAATTTGGTGTCTCTTTGTCTGTATCAGCCCTACTCTGAATAAGTCCACTGGGAGGGAGATTTCCACTACATGCTCTCAGGTTAAACAGGTTGTCCTTAAGATCTGGGCATAACACTCCCACATCCACCCAGATGCCACCCCATTGCATGGCTTTAATTTACTCCATCTCTTGTGTCGACTTCTTTATTTTCAGAGTGCAGTTAACCTTGGGAAAATCCACATCTATAAATCACCACCACCCCATCAATACATGTACTGTCCCCATCAATTTCTGAATGGCTGAATCCAAACCGGAGGGAGAGAGGGGGGTGAGGGAAAGGGAGAGAAAGAAAGAGAGAGAGAAAGAGAGATTGTAATTACTTAGCTATAAAATTACACAGAGAGAAATATAGCTAACAGCACTTAGCCAAGCAGGACGTTTAGCTCTTATACAGTGAATAGAAACAAAACTCAGAGAAGGGAGATGGATAATACCTTTTGTGAGGACCTCTAAAGTGCTGGAAAAGTGGTGCATAAGAGGCCACTTATGCACCACTTTGTAACACTTCAGTGTTCCTAATAAAAAGGTATTACCCATCTCTGTTTTTTTTGTTTTTACTTATGGACTTCATCACTCCTTAGGTGTTTATTTCCTACAGGATGGAAAAGTTGGAGAGATCCTTCTAGGCCCCACTTTGTTGCTAGGCAGCACCCCTCGTGATCCCATGTAGGCATCCTGGCTTGTTCATTAGTTTTTCTCTCAGGGTAGCCTCTGATAGCACAGGATGTAAGAGCTACAAAACTCAAAAGAGCTAATTGAAGCCTGATGTTTACATTTTCTGGTGGAATCTATTTTCAATCGCTGCCCCGTCATCCTTTGGATGGAACTACATACCAACATGCACATTTTACATATGGGTATATGGAAAAATGTGTATGTAAGGGAAAGTTACATTCTAAAATAAAACACTTTTAAGAAAAAGAAAGTAAGCAGGAGTGACAGTTGCATCCTTGCTCAACACAGGCAATGGTAGCATCTAAGGTAGTCATGGAGACACAGAATAGATCACTCTTTCTTCTAATAGAGAGGAACGAACAAACTTAAATGGCTGGGTGCTTCAATTGCTGAGCATGGGGTCTCATAGCCTCTCATTGTCCTGACTACCCAACTTTTCAGCTGCTTTTTAAATGTCCCAGTTTCTCTCCTCTTCCCACTTTCCCACTTTGTCTTTGGGTTACTTCAGTTGCTGCAGACTCAGTGCAAAGTGCAAAAGTAGTTCATATTCAGTTAACGCAACAGGGAGGACTGGAGAGGATGGACAGAATCCTGCCCTTCCCAGCAGACTCAGGCAAAAGAATCTCCTGGCTGCATTTTCTGCCCCCTTAAAAACTTTTGCTATATTGACCACAATCTGATGTTGGTTGACTACATGTGTCCAAGGTTTCATCTGTGAAATGTTGGAGTATATGGATTCTACCATTTAAGATAGTTCACTTCTATAGGAATATGCCAAGATCCTAATGCAAGGCTATGCAATAGAAGTCTGTTCATATGGAATCACACTTTAATTCTGCTATGCTACCTGCTCAATGGTAACATTGCACAACTAAGGTATTAAATATGTGACGAATGTACTACTACGCATACACATGTCTGCAGTTGCTCAGCACACACAAAGACTGAATGGTTCTCATAAAGTAAAGAAACATTATATGCACAGAAGAAGAAAAACAAAAATGCCTGGAAGAAAGGTTCCTTCTTGACAAGGATTATTTGTGTGTGTGTGTGTGGGGGGGGGGGGGGGGGCTATTTCTATTTTACAAATAGAGAAATATTTAATCATTTGAGCGCCTGCACACTAGATTAAGGATGAAAAGAATATTTGAAAGTATTTCAAAAATGGTCAAAAGACATGTTTTTTTGAGAGTCAGGAAAGATCCTGAATTGATGAGAATATTTGTAGTTTGGGACATATTTTCACATATTTTTCATAGAATCATTTTTGCTGTTTACTATTTTGCTGTTTACTATTGTCTGCATAGGAAAGGCTTTTTTCCATGCCAATTTTTTTTAAAAAATGCTGTAATTGGGGACTTATTCTGTCAAATTATCCTGTCAAATATGTTACGGTTGATTTTTATAGAAAACAGCATTTTCTGTACAGGTAGCAACTTACATAATTATTTTCCACAAAGAAAAAGCTGTTTCCTGAGTAGAAAGTGCTTTTTTCCTCCTGTGCAAAACAATGACATGCAAATTTTGTAGAGAATAAATCCCAAATTGTGAATTGGCTTTGGAAAGTGCATGGTTATTGAAAACCTTCTTGTGGCATGAAGAAATTTCCTAAGATTACTTGTTGCTTCTTTCAAGAAGAAATTAGTGAAAAACTATAATCCCACAGTCAATTGAAGTGGTATAATCTCCTTCAGGGACAACTCTCGCATCATCTGTCTTATTTCTCTGACATAGAAGGCCTGTTCAGCAGCACTGGTTCTGAGGATAGAGCTTAAAGTGCTTTTTTCCTCCTGTGCAAAACAATGACATGCAAATTTCAGGCTATTAGTCCTGGGTGACTTCAACATCCCCTTTGCAGCCAACTATATTCCATCCGGTGCGGCTCGGGAATTCATGGATACCATGACGGCCCTGGGCCTGTCCCAGCTGATCGCGGGTCCAACGCATTTTGCGGGTAACACACTGGATTTGGTTCTTTGTACGGATGCGGAAAATCCGTGGGTGGAAATAACTAACATTTCCCCCCTGTCATGGACGGATCATTTCCTCGTGGAGGCAAAAATCAACGCTTCTACCCAGATCCCCCCCCGGGGGTGGTGGACCTATTAGAATGGTCCACCCTCGAAGGCTGATGGAACCCAAAAGGTTCCAGGAAGCCTTAGAGGGGTACATGGTTGGAAATGACAGCGACTCTGTTGATGCCCTGACTGGTATCTGGGATACCAGTCTTTCTAGGGCTATACACAGTATCGCTCCCAAGTGCCCTCTCAGGCCTGCTTCCAAACATAATCCCTGGTATACGGAAGATCTCCGGGCGAGGAAGTGGGTCCTGCGACGGCTAGAGCATCTCTGGCGGAAACACCTACACTTAGCCAACAAGGTTCTCCTAGACTGCCTTTTGGAGGACTATGGAGAGGCGATACGAGCAGCTAAGAACTCGTTCTATGGTGCTCGTGTCGCGTCCGCGGAGTCGCGTCCAGCAGAGTTGTTCAGGGTAGTCAGGGAGCTAACTCAGCTCCCTCCTGCCCTGAACCAGATCCTTGAACCTTCTAAGGCCTGCTGTGACCAATTTAACAACTTCTTCGCGGATAAAACCTCTTGGATAAGCGAAGGTCTTAACGCCGGCATTAGGGCAGAACCTAGGGTAGAGGTATCCAGAGCCTCCGTGGACTCCATTAAACTGGATCAGTTTGAGTTGGTGAGTACCGATGATGTGGACAAGATCCTTAGAAGCGTTCGGAAGACAACCTGCTCTCTCGATCCCTGTCCCTCATGGCTAGCGGCTCAGGAGGGACCGGTGGTAACGTCAATGTTACACCGGATTATAAATACATTTCTGAGGGAAGGGCAATTTCCATCCAGCTTGAAATTGGCCATTGTAAAACCGCTGTTAAAAAAGCCCTCCCTCGACCCCCGATGCATAATAATTATCAGCCAGTCTCGCTATTGCCATTTTTGGGGAAGGTGATCGAGAGGGCGGTTGCAATCCAGCTTCAACGATCCTGGGATTGACAACGGCATAATCTAGTGCACCCATTTCAAACTGGCTTTCGGGCGGGTTACGGGGTTGAGACGGCCATGGTCGCCTTGGTCGATGATCTCCGTCTGGGCGTGGACAGGGGAAGCGTGTCCCTGTTGGTCCTCTTTGACATCTCAGTGGCTTTCGATACCATAGACCATGGTATCCTTCTGGAGTGCCTGGCAGAGGTGGGAATCGGGGACACTGTGCTCCAGTGGTTCCAGTCCTACCTCTCTGGGAGGTTCCAGATGGTGCAGCTGGGAGACGTGTGCTCCGATAAGTGGGCCCTTACATCTGGGGTCCCTCAAGGAGCCATTCTGTCTCCCATGCTTTTCAACATTTACATGAAACCGCTGGGAGAGATCATCCGGAGACATGGGGCGCGGGGTTATCAGTACGCTGATGACACCCAAATAGTCTTCTCTATGTCTCTGACTGATGCAGTGACTGGGGATGGCATCTCTCCTCTCGTGGCCTGTCTGGAGTCGGTAATGGGCTGGATGAGGGAAAACCGCAGATCCTGAAATCAGAGAAACGGAGGTGCTGCTCGTGATAGGTTCTCTCCTGGTCCGGGGATGGTGGTGGTTCCACCGGTCCTGAAAGGGGATCACGCTTCCCATGAAGGACTCGGTACGCAGCTTGGGGGTGCTCCTTGACGCGTCGCTCCACCGTAACATCTCAGGTGGATGCGACGGTCAGGGCACCTGTTATCAGCTTCGAGCTCTTCGCCAGCTGCGCCCCTACTGGGGCCAGAGGGACCTTGAAACGGTAGTACATGCTCTGGTAACCTCGATTGGATTTCGCAACGCGCTCTACATGGGGCACACCTTGTACCAAACCCGGAAGCTACAATTGGTACAGAATATGGCAGACCAGACTGGTCACTGGCATACCCAGGGCCAGTCATATAACACCTGTACTTAAAGATCTGCACTGGCTGCTATTCGCTTCCGGGCGCAGTACAAGTGTTGTTATAACCTATAAAGCCCTACGGCTTGGGCCCAGGATACCTAGAGGACCGCGCTCTCCCCCCATACAATCCCGCCCCGCACACTCAGAACATCTGGGCAGCAACTATTGAGGGTCCCAGGGGCAAGATTAGCCCCACATAAGGAGGACTTTCACCATCTCGGCCCGCCCGACCCTCGGAACTCGCTGCCATAGAGAGTCCGCTCGGCCACCTCCCTGGCCCAGTTCAAAAAGGATTAAAGACTTCTGTTCAAGTTAGCATTGCGGATACAGGCTCCATTATCCCCCGCCCCCCCCCCCCCCGACAGCAGTGGCAAGCTGCCAGAATGGTTTTAATGTGGGTTTTTAATGTACTTCTTTTTATGGTATTTGTAATGTGTATTATGTTGTGCACCGCCCTGATTGGTAAGAAGGGCGGTATAAAAATAAAACTTTTATTTATTTATTTATTAAAGAGTATCAAGATACAATATGCTTCTTCTCTAGCTTCTGTCACAAATGCTTTACTCATCTTGGAGGAAGGCTGACTGGAGCACGCCTTGGCAGTGCTTTGTTTAGTTAGTCCCTGAAAGCCAGGAAGAACATAGCACATCTCTTCAATTAGACATCAGTTCTTTTTTCCCAAGCTGTGCTAGCCTTGTGATAATCCTCAGAGGCTTTCACCATCACCTTCAATGTTGTTAATCAGTAGGACTTCCCTTTCCAACGTCCAAATGGGAGCTTTTCTTTTATTATTATTATTATTTTTACTTTGAGGAAGATATTCCAGATTGTTCCATTCCTAGGTAAGAACCTCTCTGTCTCTCAGATAAAAAAGAAACTCAGGCATGGCTCATATCCTTTTGTTGTGCCAGGGGCCAAAGACATGTTGCCAAATTCTTTCTTTCAGTTAGTCTTAAAGATGTTATAAGATGTGAAGTTAGGGCTTCCACGGCTAGCATCCATAGTTTTTTGTGGGTTTTTCTGGCTATGTGGCTGTGTTCTAGAAGAGCAAAATGTCAGGAATAAACTCTTCCAGAACATGGCCACATAGCTAGAAAAAACCACCTATCTATCTTCATCTAGCTAGCTATCTATCTATCTATCTATCTATCTATACAAGAATCCTCCTACTGACCCTAAGAGACATTTCAGCTGTAAATGAAGAAAAAAGCTACATAGGTGTGTTTACCCAGCTACTAATATATCTGCATTATGGGTAGATATACTTATTTCATGATGATTTTGTCTCTTCATCACCATCATCACATTTTAAGGATTCAACTGCTTGTATGCTATGGTAGCAAATTCAAGGTTGGTCATTCCAAAAGCTTGCAACATGTGTAATGTCCATTTAGTTGAACAATAAGGTACTATATCACTGTTTGGTGGATTTGGGATGATCGGTACACTATGGTACTGAGAAGTCTCGCACCACCACCATAATCTTACCAACTATGACCACATGGCCAAGAACAGGAGTGGTCTCTGGCTGCATGTATCCCTTTAGACTCTCACTGGCAACAGAAATAACATGAGACAAAGATGTTTCTGTGACTCTAACACTGGTCATTTTTCTTCTCCTGTAGGATTTTTTAAAATTTGCGAAGAGTAAGCCATGAGCTTTGAAAGTTTGCAGAAGTTTTTTCATTTCTGGTTGACATGTCACTCTCATGGTGGATTTTTGTTATATATGTAGATTAGAGTGCTCAAAAGCAAGATAAAGTCCCTCCCTCCTCTGTTATTTTCCTCACTGTGAGAGAATAAGTTGAAAGACTGTGCAGGTAGTAAAGACTATTCACTGTTCAGGATTTAATCTATATTAGAGAGAAAAACACCACTGCCAAGTGTCGGAAAATAAATATGTGCATAGGAAATACTGTTTTCGTGCATTAACAATTCTCTGTATATTAAAACAAACAAAAACAAAACACCTTGTGAGTTTCTCAGGCAAAATGAGGACTGTTTTTCTGGGTATGAGGTTCTTTGGAAACAGGGTTTTCCAAAACTGTAGAAAGTTCTTTTTTCACAATTTTACCAATATTTTAGAATATTTATTTCCAAGCCGTAATGGTGGGTTAATAATAGACTAGTCATTGATTTAATGGGTCTACTGTAGTATGGAGTCAATGGGATACACTGACCTTGAGACAAAATAAGATGTTGGGATGGCAAAAATGGGACGTGATATTCCATATTCATGAAAAAGAAGATAATAAAATGTTTTATTAGATGAACTTATGAACTAACAATTATACCTAAGTGACAGAATTCATACAAAAATAATTAGGTAGACCTAGAGGGGTCTGTATTTCACCATGACTGTGCCTGAAGTAAAAATGTACTAGGAAGTAATCTATACAGTAAATTTCAGACTTTGAAAACTTATCATAAAACTTCCCCACAAATCCATGACACAATTTTTGTGGTTGTTTTTGTGTTTGTTTTTTGACAATAACAATTTTAAACAGGGATCTTCAACCATTTCCAACATAACAGGGCTTTTTCTTGAAAATGGGACAAAAGACATTTTATGAAAATGAGGGAGCTTCTGGAAATATGAAAAAACAAACAAACCCGGTGCTGTCCCATTTAAAATGGTACATATGGCAGCCTACAATGGGATTATCCAATAATAGGAAAAGTCTACTGGTTTAATGGGTCTACTGTAGCAGTGTATAGTACTGTTAGTACTGTAGACTAACAATAGTAAATTCGGCCTAAAACTTCACGCTGACTATCCAGTGACTGGATACATCTGAGATTTTCAGCCAACTGCAGTTGCTCCCCCTTTCTCACAGACTTGAGGTCCATGCTCTTAAATATCACGAGAGGGGTGGCCTCCTTATTTTCAATGGGGCATTGCCCAATGGTACGTACCTTGTGTTGGTCCTGGGCACGCACCTCATTCAGCCTATGGGCTTGAATATCAGTGAGTCACACCATTATCACGGGGTGGTGGTGGTGGGGGTGGGGGTGCCAGAACAGGTCCTTTGTGAAACAGAGGGATGACTGTATTCTGCCACTGAGAGCCATCCAACTCCATGGTAGCGATAACAGTGGAAACAAACACAGCATAGGATACCATAGCTATATTGGCTAAATAATGTAACTGTTAAATGTATGGGCCTCTAGTGGCTACAATTACCTGGCATTTTGGAATAGAAAGGAATGTAACATGTTGTATATACAACTACTAATACTGAATGATTTTGTGTGAAAAATTAATTTTTGTTTCTAAATAAATACAGGTTTTATAGATCTTGTTGATCCTTCCATTTCTTTCTTTTAAGGAACAATGCATGGGTCCTGCAGTTCCTAGCAACTTTATTAGCCTTGCCATCATGCCATGCCTTCATGGTCAGGTATTCCTGCTGTCTGGCTTCCAGGCATTTGGCCTTGGATGCTTAAGACCATGTCCCCATTAAGTCTGGCAGTGTCCCTGCTGCTCAATCAGATTGAATAAAAGCATCTCTTAGCCACTGCTGAACTTCTGATATTTGCATGCTCCGATCATCCTCACTGTGTTCAAAGCAACCTCAGTGCTGCACAGTTTTCAGCAGCGTCCTGTTTAGAGTGGCACCCTGTGGGAAAGTACAAAGGACAGAATCAAATGTTCGTATTAATAGAGCACGCCGGGCTTTTTTTTCATGTAATCTTTGCTTTCTTGAGTGTGTGGACTTACAAGCACAAAGCATTCCCAATAGATGCCACGCTACATACTAAAGGAAGGTACTATTGTGTGGCTAAATAGCAGTGCCCTGCCACCATTATTGCTCAGGTTGCCGAGACAAACAAAGAGCCTTAAAATTATCAAATCATGTTATTTTTAAACTCGTGAAAGAAGAAGGCGTAATCCACTAGTCTGCTCTGAGCCGGGGAGGTATAATTTTAACTTACACAAACAAATGTGTGATGGTGCTACATGTAACAGTGAACGTGACCAAATTATCAATGGGGAATGTAATTAGCTCAAGGTCACAAGAGGAGGCCTGTTACTAACACACTCAGGGACTCGTCCCTTCGATCTGTATACCAGGAACCAGGAATCCAAAAATGAGGCAGAGGCTCTAAGTGTCCTCTTTTATTGGAACAGGATTCAACCACACAGGCAACATAACACATACATTCATACCAGACTCAGGAAAATGTAGTAAATGTGGAATAGTATTAGGCTTTCTCATGGAAATACTCACTTGATGTAGAGGGTTCTATCTTGGGAAGTCCAATTTTTTGTGTGGGTCTGAAGGTCTGCAATAATTGTAAGGTTTAGCAGACAAGTCAGAGAGAGACTATGACTTCAAACTGATATAACTGTTTTCCTGTCAGCAGTGAGAGTGGCTAGTAGCTGGCTAGTAGCTGCCCTCCCCCAAATTTGGGAGACCCTTTAAGGGTTTAACTGGATCTCCAGACAAAGGGTAATCAAAGGAGACTGTTTCATGTGTATTTCACATGCTTCCCAAATGTTTTCCATCTCCCCAAGTTCAGACAGAGCAGGGGACCCAAATGGCTATGCAAATGCCATTCTTTTGATTCACCTGGCTCCCCCTCAATCACAAAGAGAGACATTTCCTTATAGCATCTTTCCTGATAGCACTTAGCAGCTCCTTGCATGATCTCATCCATTTCCAGGGCTGGGAAAGGAAATTTGTTTACATATCAAAACCCATGGCTTCCCTTTGTTTCAGTGAGAACCTGTTCTTTAGATCACATGCCAGGGCCATTTTGCTATTCAGATTAAGATGCACTTTTTGAAATCAAGATGCAGGTCAGAGATGATCATTTATATATATTAAAAAGGTGTAGATCAATGCCTATCATACAAATCAGGTTCTATGGAGAAAGATATTGAAGTACCACCCAAAGACAGACAATCCTGAGTCAAAGGATGCACAATCATGTTAAAGAACATTGCTCTACCAATTCAACCAGTTGGCCATTCTTCTGTCTTTAAAGGCTATGCCCATTCTTTCTTGCTACCCCTTAGACCTTAATTCTCTCCCTGCATACCTGCAAATCGTGCCACATATTTGTCTCCTCAAAACTTGTACTTCTCATGAAAACTTTGGGCAGAGCAGTAGAGGACTGGGGGCCTTGAGATTTCTCATCCATAAGGTCGCCATGGGTCAAGATCAATGCAAAGGCAGTTAACAACCAAAACAAATTGTTGTTGTTGTTGTTGTTGTTGTTGTTGCTGCTGCTGCTTCTGCTACTGCTGCTGCTGTGTGCCTTCAAGTCATTTCTGACCTATGGTGAGCCTAAGGCAAACCTACCAGGGGGTTTTCTTGGCAAGATTTGTTCAGAGAAGGTTTGCCATTGCCACCCTCTTATGCCGAGAAAGTGTGACTTGTCCAAGGTCACCCAGTGAGTTTACATGTCTGAATTGGTATTTGAACTCTCATCTCCAGAGTCTAGTCCAGTGCTCAGTCCACTGCATCACACTGGCTCCCATTTAGGAAAAGGTAAGACAAGATTAATAATGGATGTGAAATAACCTATGATTCAATTTATAGAGCCTTGAATTTCTTAAAGGAATTAAAATAACAGGGAATTAATATAACCTGAATACACCTAGGCCAATGTGGTGGCCTGACAATTCTTTTCCCTTAGTGTGCTTGGAACTGTGACCATATTAGCGCCATAACATTTTCATAATTTCATGGAAATGTACTTTACCAAACATTATCGTATTTTAGAATGAGTCATGACAGCTCATGATCTGCCCAAAGGACAATAGTCTCAGTTCAGCCATTGCCCTCTGCTGAAAAGCAGTAAGCATCCAGAGAATCAGCTGCAGGTAAGTCAATGCACAGGTAACCCCGGGAGTTCATTTATCTATTTATTTGATTTTATTTATGGTATTTATACCCCGCCCTTCAGCCCTAAAGGCTATCAGAGCGGCTTACAATTATTATTTTTTATTAGACGGTTCCCTGCTCTCAGGCTTACAATCCAAAAGACACGACACAAAAGGAGAAGGGAATGGTAGTAGGAAAGGGGAGGAGGTCCAGTGGTTAATCTCTCTCTCTGAGGCCTGGACCAAGGCAGATGGACTGGAAGGAGGGCTCTCTATCTTCAAGCTAGCCCTGTTGGAGGTGGGCCTGCCTTTTCACTCCCTCACAGGACAAAAGATGGCAGTTATCATGGAGGGAGGGCTCTTCTTCTTCAGGCCAGCCCTGATGGAGCTGGGCCTGCCTGTTCACTCCCTCACAGGTTGAAGGATGGTTATCATGGAGGGATAGCTCCTCTTCTTCAGGCCAGGCCTGATGGAGCTAGGCCTGCCTGTTCACTCCCTCACAGGCCCAAGGATGGTGTTATCATGGAAAGAGGGCTCTCTTTCTTCAGGCTAGCCCTGGTGTAGCTGGGCCTGCCTATTCACTCCCTTGCAGGCTGAAGGATGACAGTTATCATGGAGGGAAGGCTCTTCTTCTTCAGGCTAGCCCTGGTGGAGCTGGGCCTGCCTATTCACTCCCTCACAGGCCGAAGGATGTCAATTATCATGTTCCAGATGTGTTCCAGAGGGGGCGATTTTCAGGAACGCTTGAGAAGCGTTTCCGGAAATTGCCCCCTGGGGAACACATTTGGATTGGGATGGGGATGCTCAGCGGCGGCAGCAACGTTCTCACTGTGCAATAAAATGCCTTCCCCGCCGCCTCCCGTGCCCAGATCCTAGTCTCTGGAGCAGCAGAAAACAAGCTTGCTCCCTCTTCAATATGACATCCCTTCATATATTTAAAGAGGGCTACCATATCACCTCTTAACCTTTTCTTCTCCAGAGTAAACATCCCCAGCTCCCTACGGCATTCCTCATAGGGCATGGGTTGCAGACCCTTCACCATTTTAGTCGCCCTCCTTTGGATATGCTCCAGTTTCTCCACAACCTTTTTGAATTGTGCAGGACACAATTTTCCACATGGGGCCTGACCAAAGCAGAACAGAGTGGCGTTATTACTTCCCTCGATGTAGACACTATACTTCTATTGATGCAGTCTAAAATTGCATTGGCCTTTTTAGCTGCTACATTGCACTGTTGACTCATGTTCAACTTGTGGCCTACTTGCATTCCTAGATCCCTTTCACATGTAGTCTCGTTCAGCCAGGTGTCCCCCATCCTATATCTGTGTATTTCATTTTTCTGACCTAACTGCAGTACCTTACATTTCTCTCTGCTGATGTTCATTTTGTAGTTTTGGCCCAGCTTTCTAATCTATTCAGGTCATTTTGAATTTTGATCCTGTTTTGGGCTCTAGGGATTTTCCCTTGCCATACTCCCTGCTCCTCAACCTTACCCCAATTATATCTAAATACCATCATGAAAACACTCCATCTTCTCTGATTTCAAAAGCTTAATAGGGGCATATGTTATTAGTACCCAGACAGAACACTCCAGTTAGTATCAGGGGTCTTCGGATAGGAGTAGGGGAAAATCCTATCTGAAACCCTTGGTTGTCGATAATACTGAGTTAGATGTACAAATAGCATGGCTCAGTTTAAGGCAACTTCCAATATGTAAATTTGTTTTTCTTGTTCTGTACCTTGAAGTTGTTTTTGACTTATAGTGACACTAAAGCGAATCTATCACAGGCATTGCCTAAAATGTAGGGGATTGATTCCATTTGTCTCAATAGATTTTGGGTTCTTCCTGGCTACTTCTGGTCCCTCCTCACTCTGTACTTACCAAGTTATGAGTAAAGACAATTTACCCAGAACTCCATCTCTGACATTGAACAAGAGTTGTTTAATCCCACAGCCTACGGAGTCAGAACCACCACCACCCCATAAATAGCTAAGATCTTTTTTAAAAAACTAAAAGGCTTCTTGCTTCTTAAATAGCTTTTGTAAAGTAATTAACTGAGCTGTACCTGTAATGGGAATCACATCCCGGTGTCTCATTTCCTTTCCTGTAAGGGACACAAAACATTCTCCCAAGCATTCTCTTTGGCTTAGAGTACCAAACTTTGGCTTAGAGTTCTTATGTTCAGAGAGCTTAAGAAGATTAAACCAATAATTAAATTAATGCCAGTAAGACTGAAATCAAAGGAGCATTTGTACAACTACTGCCAGTGTGCTTGCATGGGTTGATGATAAGAGCAATGGGAAACTGTTAAGAATTCAAACTTAAGAGTTAAAGAAAAGAAGGGATATGGGAAAATGTTATAATTTGTTATGAGAAAACTGTATATGATGTATGACGTATTATGTATTGTGAAATAAACTTTAATAAAAAGGGAAAAAAGAAATTCACAGAAAACTATATATTTTGCATGCATACACACAAAGCTCTGTAGAAGCATGATAAGCACCATTACTCCTTACTATAAGGCAATGGTATTCAAGGTGTGGGTGTAGTCTGAAACAACAAGTAAGAAGCAATGGTTAGAAGTGTTATTTCTGGTCACTCACTAAGGGATCCTGAGAGTTGACATCCATGTTATCATAAGAAATCTACACTGGTTACTTTCTGATTCAAGCCTTATGGCCTGAAGCATCAAGTAATAGGACATGTAAGGGAGTGCATATGAGGCACACACCTCTAGCTTATACTTCAACTATACAAATTCATTAGAATTCCTAAACATGGGGTGAAGAACCAGCAGCCTTCTGATTTTTGTGGGACATCATCATCCCTGAACACTCAACATGCATTGCTGGAAGTCCACATGTTTCTCATCATGGTTTAAAACAGAAAAGAGGCCAACACATGCCCACTGACAACACATTATATACAACCACCTCTGGCTCTGTTCTGATCCTGATTCTCCTTCCAAAGGAAAAAGAAACATTTTGCCCCATACCCATGCCCTCCAACTGTCCTGATTTGGCAGGGACAGTCCTGATTAATTTCCTGCCATCCCACATTTCCAGCTACTTTTAAAATGTTTCCGTTTCTCTTTGCTCACTTTTGTCCTTACTGTACTTAAGTTGTGACAAACTGAGCTCCATGTGCAAAAGTAGTTTTGAAACAATTGCCTCAGCAGAGGAGAGAAGACAGGAGGGAGCAGAGTCTTGATCTTCCCAGTAGACTCAGGCAGAGGCAAACTATGGTAGCTTCTTCTAACGTGCATTTTCCCTCATTAATACCTTTTGTCATCTTGACAACACTCTGATGTCACTTGGCCAATTGTGCCCTGGTTCTCATCTATGAAATGTTGGAAGGTATGTAGGTAATACCTAGATACCAAACAAGACATCAGTTTTAAAATGTATCACATCCTGGTTGTAAGCAAAGTATCTAACTCAGATGAATTTCTCGCAGAACTAAAGCATCTCAAGTAATACAACAGTTAGTTATTTTTTAATGTAAGGGACACTAGTCCATGGGCAGCAATGAAATAGAAATGAGAAGAAAAATAACTGGAGGCATACATGAATGTTTTCAAATGAACAAAGATGTTTGTGTTCAGTGGAACCATTTATTAAACCATAGCCGCTAGCACTTAGTTTGGTTGTGTTTATTTGTCTTTTCCCTCTGCCCTTTTATTCATCCATTCATTTATTTGTTTTCGCTCTTTGCACTCTGCATTGCATATGATATGCACTCAGGCACACATGTATCGCACCCTTACATTATGATCCTTAACATTTTTATTTCTCTCTTACAGTTCCCAGGATCCTTTTTAAGATTTTCTATTGATCATGCTGGGACTGAGGGGATGTATTCAATTTATGCTTGGCTTTAAATGATGTAGGGTGGGATGAAGGAAGGAATGTGCACCTCTACATTCTAGGTCCCTACATCTGCATCTATAAAGCAGAATTCATGCAATTTGATACCACTTTAACTACCATGGCTCCATGCTATGGAATTCTGGGATGTGTACTTTTCTGACATATTTATTCTTCCCTGTCAGAGAGCTCTGGTGCCACAACAAAGCACAAATCCCAGGATTCCATAGGATGGACCCATGATGCTTATTTATTTATTTATTATTTATGGTATTTATACCCCGCCCTTCATCCCTAAAGGCTCTCAGAGTGTCTTACAATTATTATTATTTTTAATTAAACGATTCCCTGTCCTCAGGCTTACAATCTAAAAAGACACGACACAAAGGAGGAGGGAATGGTGGGGGGAAGAGGATCAGGTCCAGCAGTTCTTCTCTCCCTCTGGGGCCTGGATCAAGGAAGATGGACTGGAGGGAGGGCTCTTCTTCTTAGTTCAGGCCAGGCCCGATGGAGCTTGCATCTCTCCCTCCATGGCTGGATGGCACCGGATGGACTGGAGGGAGGGCTCTGCTTCTTAAGGTGTTTAAGGTGTTTTCAGACTTCCTTAATTCTGTGGTATGGCTGCAGCCTTAGTCAGAAGTGAGGAACTTTTGGCCCTCCCATTCTTTTGGCCTACAACTTCTATCAGGTCCTTACCCCCAAATATTTCTCATATGAAAATTGGGACATATGTGGCCAATAGGATTGCCAGTTTAAGATTGTATATAAGTCTAGAAACTGAAGTAATTTAGTTAGGGAGCTGTGGCAAGGATTCTCTTGCCAGCTCCCTATACATGGGTACCCTGATACAAATTGACCATCTGTTTCAAATCATATTCATGCCTCTCATTGAAAATGAGGGCTGGATATGTTTAGCTTGGAGAAGAGAAGATGGACATGTGATATGATAGCCATCTTTAAATATCTGACAGGATGTCATGTACAGAATGGAGCAAGATTGTTTTCTGCTGCTCCAAAGACTTGAACACAAACCAGGGGACTCAATTTGCTAGAAAAGAGATACTGACTCAACATTAGGACAGAAAAAGCTGTCTGGCAGTGGAATAGATGGCACAGAATGGTGGCAGACACTCATTTGTAGGTTTTTAAAAAGAAGTTGAATGATAATCTCTGGAATGCTTTAGCTGTATATTCCTGCATGACAGGGGGTTAGAACAGATGGCCTTTATGATCCCTTTCAATTCTGATTTTGAAAAGACTGTTGTAGTCTTTTTCCTCAGCCCTGGCATACAAAGCTGGAGTCAAACACAGGCCAAGATCCTACTTCAAAGTGAGGAAGTGTAATTCATTCACCCAGTTAAGTGATAATGTGTATTACTGAATTGAAACACTGTGCATTTGTTTTAATGGACAAACAATTGCCTGAGAGGTCAGCGCAAAAA
The DNA here is from genome assembly GCF_019175285.1 of Sceloporus undulatus. Taxonomy (NCBI): domain Eukaryota; kingdom Metazoa; phylum Chordata; class Lepidosauria; order Squamata; family Phrynosomatidae; genus Sceloporus; species Sceloporus undulatus. The sequence continues at coordinate 241,646,743 of NC_056525.1, forward strand.
AACCCACATGAAACCAAATTGGATGAAAGGCCACAACTTTATTAGCAACAGCAAACCAGAACAGAAGGGTTGGCACAAAGCATAAGGTCAGGATCTGAAGCATTGAATAACCCCACAGTTAATCGATAAGCAGCATACCTGGTGACCACCAGGTGTTGGGATGACCTAGGGGCTAAGGAACACCAACTAGCCGCCATCACACCAGGCGCTCTCCTGTTCTCAAAGCCCCTAGTCACCGGGTGGCTTAACCACGTTGTGGCCCCCGCAATGGCCACAATGCATGCCCAGCTCGCCCCCGGGTCCCTATTGACTCCCAAACCAGTGCTCCATAGCCCTGGTAACTAAACCAACCAGATCCTGGCCTATGCTGCCACCCCAAGTTGTGATAGAAAAGCCCAAACACCCAAGCGGAGGGTGGGTGGGAGAGCCGAGCTGAAAATGGCTGCAGGGCCTGGCCGCATGGCCTTTATATAGGCCAAGGCCCCGCCTCCTTACCCCATGCTGAGGCTCCTCCTCCAGGGCAGCCCAACCAATGAGCTTCCCTGGAGGACTGAAGCCTCACCATAGAGGCTTCCTCCGCCCCTACAGAGCGGCGTGGGCGGAAGGGGCGGGCCCTTCCGCCCAGCCCACCAATCAGGGCGGAGGATGGCCCCAACCAGGAAGTTGGGGCGGCAAAGTGGCCAGCCCGCACAGTCGGGCAGCCGCATTATATGGAATACATAGTAGTAATGCATTATACAGTACCAGTGTAGCATGATGGTTTTAGGACCGGATTATGATCCTGGAGACCAGGGTTCAATTCCCTGCTCAGCCATGGAAATCCACTGGTTGACCTTGAGCAAGTCACACTCTCTGAGCATCAGAAGATGGCACTGCTAAACCTCCACTGAAGAAACCTTCCAAGAAAACCCCACAATGGGTTTGTCTTAGAGTTGCCATAAGCTGGAAACACGTTAAAGGTGCATAACAACTACAGTTCAAACATTAAGACAAATTAGGTCTATATTAGCTTCACAAAAGATAACATATTGTTGATATAGACCTATTGCAAGTTGCAGCTAGAGCAGAGCCATTTAATGACTAGGATTTACCTATGTATTGACTCACCATTTGACAATTGATTAAATGGATCTAGATGAACCTAATCGAGAAGATCACAGCCATAAATTGATCAAATTCCCTGGATCCTGGGACTTTTCTTGAACACATGGCGTGGGGACTGAGGACCATTTACCACTGAGAGGTGAGTGGGGCTGGTAGGGTCCATGATGGTTGGGTGGGCCAGTGAGCATGGTCTTGACATTCTCATTATGTGATGGTAACTGTGTGAGAGGAATATGCTATATTGTAGTACAGAGCATTTGAAAACCAGCTTGTGTAAACATGACCTTAATCTTCCATTAGATAGCCTACTGAAAAGATGACTCATGTGCTCATCTGTGCCATTCTTCATCCTCTGTATCCTAGAGCTTGTGCATATGAGACATTTCTGGGTAAATAGAGCTCCAGGAGAGTTCACTTGACTTTTTATAGTTTAATTTATTAGAATGTGATCCCAGCATAATTTGGACAAGAGAGGTCATTTCTCCACCTTGTATCCATTAGTGAAGTACTACCGAACTCGAGAGGCACATAATTATGCAGTTCTGTGAGAGGTTTATGAAATTTCATTAGGGAGGTATTTTACCAACCTTGACGGCTTTGGCTGTTAAAAAAAGTATTTATTTAAAAATGTGCTGATCACCTCTTAAAGATACCAAAGAAAGTGTTGAGGTGGGGGGGGGATGAGCAAAAAAAGTATCCCTTGGTCTGGACATAACCTTAATGACAAATTGAAAATGACAGGAACATTTTAGAAATAACTTATCAGGTAGGCTGGGTGAGATGAAATATGCAAATATTTTAAGAGCTGCAAAATGTATAATGCAAACGAGAATCAAACTCACCCAAGAGCCCAGGCAAGGCAAGCATGCAAATGATTTATTATGTTTTCTGCACTGTTGCCTTTTTTTTTGGGGGGGGGGGTGGCCATTGGAAATATGCTGATTGCATATTTCTTTTACACACCACACACTTGCTTCTACACACCACACATTTATGGAAATGGTGGTAACACGAAGAAAATGTAATGCCAACAAAAATAACACCATCTCCCACTAGCAGATGAATGGGACCAATTCCTATGTTTTACCAACAACATAGGGCCCTTTTCTCCTATTCCCATGGGCTGGTATCCCCTTTCACCCAAGAACTTGATGCAGCACAAGGTGTGGAGGAATTAGACCCAGAACAATTTTCTCTCGGCTTTAGAGGAAGGCAAAGGCATACCCCTTCCGAAATCTTGCCAAGAAAACCCCATGACAGGTTTTCCTCTAGATTGCCATAATTTAAAAATGACTTGAAGGCAGCCAAGAACAACAACAAGGTCCAATCTGCTGTCCATGCTGGGCATTCTATGAGTTGTAGTCAAAAAAGCAACCTTTCCCAGGCTGGGGGGGGGGGGATATTAGCTGTTGGGGTACTAGACCAGCCTATGATTAAACCATTGAGCTACAGGATAGTAGGAGAAATGAGTTATGGGATCAAAGGTGGGTACAAAATATGGGACAGCACTATAGGACTGTATAAGAAAAGATTTTGCTTCTTAGAGAAGTGTAGCTCAGTGGAAATAATTTGTCCAATCATCTTCTGGGAAGTGAAGATTGGGTGCCTGCTTCCACCCTGTGGAAGCTCTTTCATTGCAGATATTAAAATAGGAGAATTTTACATTAGATTCATTCTAATTCAAGGCGATACATTAACTAACCATCAAGCCCTCCCTCCAGTCCATCTGCCTTGGTCCAGGCCTTGGAGGTAGAGAAGAACTGCTGGCCCTCATCCCCTTCCCCTCCACCTTTCCCTTCTCCTTTTGTGTCGTTTCTTTTTAGATTGTATGCCTGAGGGCAGGGAACCGTCCAATTAAAAAGATTGTATGTACAGCGCTGTGTAAATTTACAGCGCTTTATAAATAAAGGTTAATAATAATAATAATAATAATAATAATAATAATAATAATAATAAGGCATTCATTCTATTTAAGCTTGTGTTTAGAAACCTAATGTTCTAACCACCTGTTAATATATGCTTTTGCTTTTGTTTTTATTTTCTGAAGTTCAGAGCAAAACAAAGAGGTGCTTACCCACATCTTAAGATCAAACTAGATGATGAGGGTTGGTCACTACGAATAACTTGTGTTCCCCCTGCCAAAATACAGACATACAAAATAGGATTTCCTCAAAGGTACATACTTCAGCAATCAGACTGGCAAATTAAATTCTCTGTATTTAACTTCCCATGGCTTATTATAACAGGAAGCATGTTGTGACAAACAGGCATCTTTCACCACTTGGGTGTGCACTTATGGAAAAGAATTGTGCAAGATGTACTACTTAGCTCCACCTTCCCCCATCCCTCTATTTTCTAAGTGACATCAACAGAGTAACCTTACATTCCCCCCAACGTGCATGGTCAAAAGGCTGATTGAAGGACTTCACTATATGGAAGAAATACCACTCCACTGGATGATAGGTTCACTTCTGGGTCACCATAAGTTGGAAATGACTTGGAAAGCACATAACAACAACAACCATGGAGAGCCCATTATTTCTGTGAACATGGGAAGTATTGCTTGCAAAGTTCCTGCCTACATTTAGGGGCTTAATTAGAGAATTCCATGGACTTGTCAAATGTAGACTTGTTTCCCTGTCAGGGCTCAGAATTGGGACCCTTAAGGTCTGGCCTAAAGCTGACATAGGAATCATCTACACTGTAGTAATAATGCAGTTTTAACACCACTTTAAGTGCTGTAGCTCCATCCTATGGGATTTCTAGTTTTACAAGGTATTTAGCCTTCTCTGCCAAAGAGTACTGTGCCTCACAAAACTACAAATCCCAGGATACTGTAGAATAGAGCCATGGGAGGAAAAGTGGAGTCAAACTGCATTGTTTCTAGTGTAGATGCACCTACACTTAGTGTCACCCTGAATGGTTTTAATGGAATGGGAAATTAAAAGCTGAAAAAATAACTAATTGGATAACTCAACTAAATCTTCCATCTCTGGCTTTACTTCACGAATGAAGATTCAGGAAGGACTCATCCCACGCTTTCTATAAGTGCATTGATGACTAAAAAGGCCAATCCGAGATAAACAAGTCTGGTTGCAGAAAGCACAGCAGAGAGTCTCCTTGGGTGATGTTTTTGGGTTGTGGTTCTTTCTGCGTTGTCATTTCTCTTCTAGACTAATGCTGGAAAGATGTTGGATGTAGCAATTAATCTGCCATTTATCCTCATTCTTACCCTTCATAGATTGATGTTTAGGATTGTTCTGCCTAATAGGGAAAAAGGAACACATTAATTAGAAGTGTTTAGGTGGTTGCTCATTAGCTAGCACAAACCTTCCTGGATATATTCTTGTTTACAACCTTGTATTGAAAAGGATGAAAGAAATAATTTGGAAATGGAGTTCAAAGTAGATAATTGCACAACTAACATGGGAACAGTAATGATCAAAAGACTGGAAAATAAATAGAAACTGGGATTATAGCTTGTTTTGCACCTTGGGAAGTTTTTGGAATGTTATATTGTTTAAAAATTATGTTTAAAGATTTCTTTGAAATTAACCAGAGTTCAAGACATAGCAGCAGATACTACAAGGATACACATTAGAAAGGTATCATGAGCTTATCAAAGCTTGACTTCTGTCCCCAAAATGTGTGTTCTGCATTTGCCCTAAAATGTGTTTTGTAAATTTTTTAAGGTTTTTCTCCCTCAGACGTTTGAATTAATTTGTAAATAAGCTATACCCCCACCACCAGGCTTATATACATGTGATATTCTGACTTGTTATGCACTGTCAAGACATCTTTGACTTTTGCCAATTATATGAATGAGAGATTTCCAATAGATACTCATATTGATAGCTTTGCTCCTATCTTGGAAATGTTCTGGTACCATACAAGGATTCTGCTTTTCTGGAAGCTAAAGTTGGGGATGTTTAAGCACCTTCTGTCTCTCAAGCTCTGTTTAACTTTACAGTCAGTACAATAGCTGCCAAACTTCCCAAAAGCAAGTGCATTTGGGTTAGGGATGGAAAGAATAAGAGAATGCATATAAACCATAGAAAATGCATTTTCTCTATATAAAACTAGACATTTGTTGTGTACCTTCAAGTCGTTTTCAAGTTATGGCGTTCCTAGGGCAAACCTATCACAGGGTTTTCTGGGATTAAGAGAGTGTGACTCACACAAGGTTACCCAGCCAGTTTCATGGCCAAGCAAGGAATTGAACCTCATTCTCCAGAGCCCAAGTCCTATGCTCAAAACACTACACCATGCTGGCCCTAAAAAATAGACATATCTTAATGTACATGAGACCCATGGTGATTCGTTTCCTTGAGCAAGAGTACTGGTCTCCCATCAGTGAGGAAACAATTCATGGATCTTCTGTGATGTTTAAAAAGTGATCTTAGGCCCGGTACACACCACCAGGAAGCAACATCTTGGCGGTGATAGTAGGGCTCAGGAGTGCGCACCAACCACATGCTCCTGAGCCCTACTACATGTGCAGCACTGCCCACACAGGGGGCATGTCTATGACATGTAGGTGTCTGAGTGCCCACACGTCTTTTACAGCAAGCGGCATCATAGGGCTGTGTTGCAGCCCATGGCGCCACCAAAAAGAAGCTGCTCTACTCTAGGCGGCTTCTTTTTTGCGGCACAGCTGTGCCACATGGTTTGGTTATTGATGCAATGCTGCAAAGCAAAGAAAGCCGGCGTTTCCCTGCCGGTCTGTACCAGGCCTTAATCTGGCAACAGAAGTTTAACAAAGCTCTCTGTCATGATTGTGTCATGTTTCTCTGACTTCCATTTGCATTCTTGCACCATGCTTTGTTTTTATCAGGTTGAAGCACTGGTCCTAAATTCTATTCTTTGTCTCAATTAGAACAGCCCATTAAATAAATGAAGCTTACCTGTGTGTTGATTTACCATTCAGCAATTGATTTAAGGGGTCTACTCTGGTTGGAACTTATCAACAAGATTCTCCCCCCCCCCTTGAGCATGCAAATTGGTAGAATATTCTCAAACTCACACAATGCAAGTTTAATCCATGAAGATTAAATAACTCTTTAGTTCTTGAGTTGCTATCATGCTGAACAAATATAGTACTATGATTCTACTGAAAGTGCCAAGGCTGAATCCTATGGATTCCTGGGGTTTGTAGTTTGGGAAGACACTAGAGATCTTTGGAAGCAAATTCTAAACACTTTTCTAAAATCCAAGTCCCAGGGTTCCAAAGGATGCTATCATCACAGTTAAAATGGAACATAGCATTATAATTGTGGTATGCCAGTTAAAGTGCAATAAATGTGTTGTGTGAAAGGACCTACGTCTTGGCACCACTGGGCTTAGTGGGGTCACTAAGTGACTAAACCTGCCCTATAGATTGCTGCTTGTCTACTAGTGCCCAGGAGCATCACCTAGAAATATTCTCTTAGAAGAAAGAAAATAACCCAACCATCTGTGACAGTAATGCTGATAATACACAACACGGGAAAAGTAATTCACACTATAATAACAGACAGTAAAGCCAAGTATATGTAAACCAATATCAGAATAGCAGCAACATTGCAAGGATTCAATTTAAATGGTGTCAAGCCTGGCGTGAGTATTATGAAAAGTGAATTTGTTTCTGTCGCATTGGTTGTCTGTCCATGGAGCACAACCTTGCCATTTCCTCATCTAAAGCAATTGTTTTGACTCAGAGAAGGACAGCAAGGCAGCCAGGGTGTTATTTGCAAAAAGGAAGGGAGTGGTGGTCTTCCAAAACATTTTTTGATCCAAAGAAAGGGCTATTTCTTTTCTCCCAGAGGTTCAACAGAGCTTTTCTGATGAATTCTGACATGTTTATTTCCCATTTCTTCATCTTTACTTATGAATGTCCTGTAAGTGTAAAAATTCAAACATTTACTCACTGAAAAATATGGCAGAAATTATTCTTTCATTGCTGTTGGGGGGCTGTTCAGTTTTTTAGAGGATTTTATACCCATTTCATTATTCATTTTATGAGAACTAGTAAACAAAATAAAAACAGTAGCAGCACACCAACAGGGAAATGTGTAACACAGCCCAAGCTCTTCAGTGAACATTGACAACATTTTATGGGATATTACTGAGTATATCTCAAAACAGTAATTGAGGGGCCCTAGAACATTGGTGCTACGCAGGAATGAGTCTCCCTTATCCAAAATGCTTCAGACCAGAAGTGTTTTGGAATTTGGATATTATTTTATTCTATTTTTATTTCAAATGTTGGAATGCCTACATTTGTGTGTGTGTGTGTGTGTGTGTGTATAGAGAGAACGAGAGAGATCATAAAGATGGAATCCAAGTAGAAACACAAAATTCATTTATGATTCATATATATATTACAGTATTTTAAAAATAATGTTGTGCATGAACCCAGGTTTGTGTACATCGAACCATCAGAAAGCAAAGGTGGCACTATCTCAGTTTTTGGCTTTTGGAGTATTTCAGCTTTCAGAATTCCAGATAAGGGGGACTCAACCTGTTGCACTATATTCACCTTCAGTTGCCATAACAAAGAGTATGGTCTTTAAGTGTTTGGTCTTATTTTATTTTATGTACGATATTTATACCTCACCCTTCAGCCCTAAAGAGTCTCTGTGTGTGTGTGTGTGTGTGTCTCTGTCTCTGTCTCTCTCTGTCTCTCTCTCTCTCTCTTTGGAACCATATTCTGTTTTAAAACAAATGATCAGTTTTAATATTGTAATAGTTTAATTCTATTTTAATTGTCACTTTTGTAAAATAATAATAATTGTACTGTGCTTTTAAATTGTAAAATGCCAATTTTGGGAATAAAGTAGGATATAAATATAAAAACAACAACAACAACAACAACAACATCATCATCTCATGGAATCCTGGAATTTACGTTTTTGGGAGCAGTATTTTTAATTCTTAGCCAGAGAGATCTTAGACCGTACCAAACTGCAAGGATGAGAATTCAAAAGGATGTTGCCATGGCAGTTAAAGTGGGATATAAAGTTATAACAGTCTAGTGTGATAAGCACAATAAATATTATAGAGAAATATAGAATAGCCAAGTTAAGGCAACCACTTCAGTCAAAAATAATACATTTACCGTATATACTTGACTATAAATCGAGAAATTTATGCCCAAAATTGACCCTAAAATCCTGAGTCGACATATACATGGGTCAATACACTAATACTGCTTAAAAAGGTCCCAAAATAAACACTCCTGTAATGCCCCACTTTTTGTGCCTGGAGACAGGAGTGTGTGTGTGTGTGTGTGTGTACCTCAAACTTCTAGCATTGCAAACACTGAAACACCTTCACACATAGAACTCCTACATTTGCTATGTTCTGGTTCCTATTACCTTGGGCTGCATTCACACTGCAGAAGTAATCCAGGTTGACACCACTTTAACTGCCATGGCTGAATGCTATGAAATTCTGGGACCTGTAGTTTTGTGAGACATTTAGCCTTCTCTGTGAGAGAGTCTGGGTGCTACAAAAATTACAATTCCCAAAATTCCATAGAATTGATCAATAGCAATTAATGTGATGTCAGTGTGAATTATTGGTGCTGTGTGAATGCAGCCTTACACCAAGACAGTAAAGGCTGTGCCCAGGCTATTTTGATCCTAGTTCTCACCCGGGTCATTCCCCTAGCTGGCACAGAGACAGGTGGCTGTTTTCACACCTGTCCCCCTGCAGACCTATGAACCACTACCATTTCTCCATTGTTGCTGCAAGAGAGTAGACCCCTGTCACTACATCTGATGCAGAAATGGGGTACCTGGCTACAATTACATGGTCAGGCACCCTGTTTCCACATCCAAAGTGGCAACTGAGGTTTATTCACTTGCAGCAACAATGGACAGAGGTAAGGAGTGCATGGGGCCATCTGATCAGCCAGAGATTGCCATGAGTTTCCAAGAAACTCCACGGCAAACCAGGGCTCAGATTAAGGCCCTTTTGCTCCAGGATCTGGCTGGATCCTCTGGATGCATGTCTGAACTGTTCCTACCCCCAGGTTTTGGCCTGCATCATCCAAACAGGACAAAGTGAGGTTGCTGGGGGGGGGGGGAGGGAATACAGGCTTTTTTTTTTTACTATGTTTACTACCCCTTGGTAACTTTGTCTTTCTCTTTTCTTTGCATGCCCACACTGTAGTACTAAATGTTCCACTGAGCTTTCTGCATTGTTAGAAGTTTTGTGACTGAAGGAAAGCATCACTGAGGTAGCAAAATTCTTGGGGAGGGGGGAATGTCCCAGTTTTGCAACCTCTATGGTAGTGACACCCCTGAGCAAGACCTACGTTTTTGCATTTTCCAAACTTCAATTTTCCAAAACAAAACAAAACAAAAGAAAACCTCCAGTTGAAAAGCAAAGCCAGACAGGCAATATACACTTAAACAAAATACATAACAATATACATATAAACAAAACAGATACAAACATAGAATAATTACACAAAACCTTATCCCACCCTGCATCACCCACTTAAACTAACTTCCTTTTCTGCAGTAAATTAATTGATATTTACTATTCCTTCTCTCTATACTACTTTTTTCTTTTTCTTTTTAAAAATATGCTCTTCTATTTATGCGCTGAGTGGGAAACAAGTTGATGAAATTCTGCCTTCTGATTTTTAATTAAAATGAGAAACACACACGTTCGCACACACACAGAGCTTTCTTTCAGAAGGAAAGAAACAGAGTGCATTATCATCCACTGGTAGAACTACAATTTGATTACAGTTCTGACTAAGCCTCTTAAAAAGGGAGTACAAAGACCTATATGGCCTTGTTTCGGCTTTTCAAAAAGAGAAGAGCATAGGCAACCTTGTCTGAGTTCATCTGCGAATGAATGCCAGATTGGCTGCACACAAAAGGAAGTTTTCCCCACCTGTCTTCTACCTGGAGCATACTGTCTATTGGAGACTCTGACACATTTTCCCGTGCTTCCTGTAACACCAAATGGACTATAGTCAATTTTCTGGCAAACCTTAGAAAAGCTTTTCATAATTCTTGGCATTCTTAAATGCCACAAGCTTCACAATGTGTGCTCTGGAGGTTGCAGTGGGTATGGGAGCATGTGAGGTCAAAGCACAAACACAACCAGAACTTTAAAATGCCATATTTTCTTTCCTGTGGCTGTTTACTTAAATATTTATATATACCGTTTCATGAACCGTTCTTAATGGCAGAATCATTAGTAATTTTAGTGATCTTCTTCCTTCTATGAGATTCTTTGATGACTGTACAGTCATCATCATCATCATCATCATCATCATCATCATCATCATCATCATCATTTTACAAAATCAAAAGATCCCAGGGTGCTTACACATAGCATCAAAACAGGTCCAACAGTTTAAAAACAATAAAATATTGTAAGTAATCTAAAGTATATTGAACTACAATATAAGTTTTTTTAAAAAACAGATTTTAAAAGTTTTTAAAACTTTAATAGTATTTGTGTTGAATGAATGAGGCCCAAAGGCCTTAATAAATAGCCAAGTTTTAACTTAGGCCCTATACAGACCGGTCCGAAAAGCTGGCCTGTGGGCGGAGTTGGGGCACAGTGTCCTGATGATGCTTGCCTTGACTCCATCCCCAGGGCACCATGATGCCACACGCTGCTCCAGAAGGTGTGAAGCATCATGGCACACTTCCAGTGCTGTGTCCAGATGATGCAGCACTGAAGGGGCATCATACAGCTGTTCCGCTGTGGTGTCCTTTGCAGGGCGAAAAAAAGGAGCCACTTTTTGCAGCTCCTTTTCAGCCCTCCGAAGGCTGGATCAGGGCCACAGCATGAAGCTGCCGCAGCGTTGATCTGGCAGTCTATAGAGCCCCTTAGTGTCTAAATGAAGTACATCTTGACACCAGTTGAGCCTCCAAGGGGAGGACATTCCACACTCAGGGTATCATGGCTGAGAAGGTCCTCTCCAAAGTCCCAGTGGTGGGAGAATTCAAAAATAGCAATGTCAGTCTAGCCCAGTATGCAAAAGGCTCTGGTAGCACCTTTGGGACTAACTGATAGAAAGAAGCTGTTCAGTCTCACTTGGTATTCCACCTCCGACCTCAAAATAGCAGTCTTTGAACAAAAAAAAAACTACCAAGGAAGACTGGAAATAGAAATAACTGAATTATAATGTATCTACAAACTCCAGTCCATTAACAGTGGGTTGAATAGAGACAGTGGTTTCCTGGGATACTACACACATTAAAACACTAGCTAACCCTTTAGCCTCATAAGGACTGTCTTTGCAAGCTCTTCACATCTCCTTCTGGACTCCTGTACAGTACTACATTCCAATGTTCATTCATATGGTTATCTACTCACATTGGTTTTAGGCAACATTCTACCTCCTACCTTTGTCCTCCAGTGACTATTGTTAAAAGTGAACTTGTCAGTTTGTCTCCAAATGCACAACACCTTACATTTCTATTGCCATTCTCACACACTGCCTGCATATAGTCTCCGGAGCCCACACTCCACCCATGCACCTGAGGAAATATACTCACATCTGTGAAAGCTGATGTTACCAGCTTTTTTTTTTCTTTGAGTTAATCTCAAAGGTGTTACAAGATCCCTTTGCATCCCATGTTGCTCATGGAAGAGGGCTCTCCCAGCAGACCTTAATCCTCGGGTGACTCTCCCCCCTCCCCCCCACACACAAGTATTGAGGTACCAAGCCATTTAGGTCTTTAAATGTCATCACAAGCACCTTAAATTCACATCAGAAACATATTGGCACAGCTTTTAAGACTGGAATTAAACGTTGTTTACATTGAGTTCCAGTCAACAGCCAAGCTGCTGCACTTTCACTAGTTGCAGCTTCTTGTGTCTTTTTCAAGGGCAGCTTGATGTAATGCACATTACAGAGGTCTAATCAGGAAATTGTGAGCCAACATAGTGGTCTGAGTGTTGCCCTACAATTCTGGAGACCAGGGTTTGATTTTTAGCTCAGCCGTGAAATCCACTGGGTGACCTTGGGCAATTCACACGTTCTCAGCATCAGGAACAGGCAATGGCAATCCTTGGCAACAACTTCTTTCTCCTCACATTCCCACTCATACCCTCCATTCTGGTAGTCAAGGTCTGCTATCCCAGCCTAGGATTTTCACTGCCCCATCCTGGATTCATCCCTTCTCGCTTGCTGCCCCTCACTCCTGGAACCTCCTTCCCCCATGAACATGGGTCATCACTTCTTTAACCAATTTCAAAACTGAGTTGAAGACCATCCTGTTCAGAGAAGTGTTCCCAGGCACTGCATGACTATTATTTGTTATTTGACATTTTTAATTTGTTACCTGCTTAACTTTATTGTACCCTTTCCTGTATTGTTATATATTATTTATATGTATTATGCTATTGTTTCTTAAATTGTACACCATGGGTAGGTTTACTTTATTTTATTGTTTGTATGTACAGCGCTGTGTAAATCTACAGCGCTATATAAATAAAGCACAATAATAATAATAATAATAATAATAATAATAGAATTGTTGGGTTGGAAGAGACCTCAAGGACCATCCAGTCCAACCCCCTGCCACGCAGGAAATCATAACCAAAGCTGCGGACATATCCAAAAAAGCCCTTTTTATTGTTCTTAACCTCTCTAGCAAGCCTGAGTTCATTCTCTGCTTTAGCTTTTCTGACTATACCATACCCCTACACAGCTTTTCAGACTTTACCCCTACATATGCTTGCTATCTGTTTGAATTCCTCTTTAGTGATTTCCCTCTTTTTCCATCTCTTTTACATGTTCCATTTAAAACTTAGCTCAGTTGAAAGTTCCTTAGTCATCCATCCTGGTTTCTTGAGACACCTCCCATTTTTCCTCCTGACTGGAACTGTTTGAAATTGTGCCTTCAGTATCTTCCTTTTGAGAAACTCCCATCCATCCTGAATTTCCTTCTCTTTTAGTATTCCTGATCAAGAAAACCCCATGATAGGTTCACTGTACATTAGAAATGACTTGAAGGCCCACAACACCACAACTGTCAGGAGGTTACCAGTGCATGGAAGAAGAAGAAAAGTTTATTGATTAGCCCTTAGGCCATTTCAAAATAACACAAAATAACACCAAAACAAGTAAAACACACTGTAAAATCCTATAGAAATTCCAGTGCATGGACTACTGTGGCTGGGTCATCTCTGTCCACCAGCTGAAACTGGTGATCAGCATTCCTAACCAGAGTCCAGTTGGGTCTCCAGTGACAGGTATGGATCTAAGAGTACTCCCAAGCTATTCACCTGATCTTTCAAGGGGGGTACAGTCCCATCCAGGACAAGTTTTAACCCAATTCTGGAACCAAAGAACCATCAATCCACAGAGCCTTCATCTTACTGAGATTCAGCTTCAGGCCTTTTTTCTCCCGAGTAATTGTCATGATCCATCAAATGTGGAGGCAGATTGAGGTCTATGGGGAGAATCTCATGAAATCAGGATTGGGGAGGAGAATCTTTGGGCTATAGGCTGAATTTGCCCCACCTGGCCATCCCATCAAGTCCATGGAACCTTCTATATCTCCTCTCAGAAGATACAGAAGATTATAAAACAGGGGAAGGCCACAAGGTCTCTCCTTCCCTTTCTTTTCTTTTCTATATTTGGTCTGCAAAGTGACTACATCTCATTAACCACAGCAGGATGAGTCCAGATGACACCTCTGCCCTTGTTTATGAGTTTGTCTCTGAGTGTACCTAACATTCATAGTTTAAATAAATGTAATTTGATGGGGATAGAGGACACCCTCAGGGCTCTTGGCTGGGAACAACTCAGGAATATACAATTTTGTAATGGAAATGAAGGAAAGCAGGGCCAGCATTGCCTAAGAGCAAAGTGGAGAATAAATTCAGGAATCCTGAGCACTGTACCTACTAAATCTATAGCGACAGTTTAAAAGAATCTAAATAATTGAATGTGGAGTCTAGTCAGCAGATTTTGGGGGGAGTACCTGAGGCCAACATTTGACCAAAGCTTGGGAAATTTACTATTTTGGACTAAAAGTGCTAGAATTCTCCAGTCAGGTTAGAGGATTATGGGACTTATAGTCCAAAATAGTAATTTTCCCAACCTTTAATTCTGAGGACAGTTAACAGGACTAGATTAACAGGCTTGGGGCAATGGAACATTTCCAAGCAGCTCTCCCTTTTAAGAGAGTGGTCAAAATGGCAAAAGCTATTAATGAGGACTAAGACACAAACTAGGAGAAGCTGCATCAGTTTGCTTTTGTCTGACTCTGCTGAGAACAAGATTTAGAATCTTCCTTTCCTCTTTCCTACCCCCACCTAACTGAGTGCAAGCTATGCTTGAATTTTCAACTCCATTTGCATTAATAAATGTAAGTTAAGGACAAAGGGAGAAAGTGTGTGGAGAGCAAAACTGGGGAATTTTAACAGCAGCAGAAAACATGGGACAACAGATTATTAATAGGGACTTTCCCTCCCAAATTGGGATAGTAAGAGGGTATGCATTTGATTGCTACCCTTAACAGTCTTGGTGCAAATAAACTTGCATCCATGCTAAAAGAAAAAAGCCTGCAAGAAGCAGGAATGAGTAATTGGTACAATGCAATTGTAAGGATCCCATCATGGGAACCAGACAGTGGTGCTTTAGCTGCACACAGCAGATCTTACCAGTCTAAATTGTGGAAGTTACTTGAATTTGAGAGGCCAGAACTCAGAGTAAACATAATCAGCTCCCTAAGATGCTCCAAGACTTTTCCATTTTGGTTACACTCCTCTGGACACATTCCTGTTTCCTTCTTGAACTATAGTGTCCAGAACTGGACACAGTACTCAAATTGAAGTCTGAACTATGCAGAAAAAAGTGGTGCTATTATTTCCCTTTATCTAGACCAGTGATTCCCAAACTTTGGTCTTCCAGGTGTTTTGAACTTTGACTCCCAAAAACTCTAGCCAGCTTGGCCAAAAGTTAAAATTTCTGAGAGCTGGAGTCCAAAATATATGGAGGAGCAAAGTTTGGGAACTACTGATCTAGATACTATACTTCTACCATCTCTCCTTCTGTTTCATGATGAACAATCATTGATATTCCAGGTATTTTGGACTATAACTGTGATAATCAATTACCATTGTCCATGCTTGCTTTAGCATCTGAGATATGAAGTTCAAACTATGATGGTCATTGGTTCCCAACTTGTTTTTTCTGAATAGATACATTTGCAAGTTATCCAAGCCCCTATCTGAGATTCTGTAAAGATGCCTGTGGCAGTTTACAATTACATATATACAGAAGTCCTTGCCACTGTAAAAAGGTAAGAGCTGAATTTAGTATTTTTCTCCCTCTTTGTCTATTTCAGCAATCCATTTGAATCAAGATAATCCACAAAATAGCAATTGAAGTGATACACCCACAAACACCATAAGAGTTAAAATTGTCCTTTATCAGCTGAAATATGAGTTGATTAGTATACTAATTCAGTTGTTAAATTCTGAAGGCATATTTGGGAGTAACATTCTTCTGACCAGCTGTACAGTATGACACAATATTTTTTCCCCTTTTCTTATTTATTTTTGCCATAAACTGTTCATTCCTCTTGCTTCCTGTTAAATTTGCAACAAATTCTACATGGAAATCTAATCAAACTGGAGAGAACTGGGAAGAGGGAGGAGGGAAGGGAAGGACTGAGGAAAGATAGTGAATAGGATTAGATGTATTTTATCAACTCTGCACAGCAGCAATGAAGATAAATGAAGAACGCCATCATCTCTCTTTGTAGAGTTATTTAACCAACAGACTGTCTGCTGGAGGAGTTGTGATGGGTTTACATAGTGGAAACTAAGTGAGATATATCTGGCTGCCAAACCCCAGTATTCCTATGGGTTTCAGATTTAGAACAATAGAACCACTTTCATTATATTTGTGTTAGAGATAATGGATAATAAACTATCTTACAGTACCCTAAGGAGACCCTCAGGTCCCAGAAAGACTTCTGCTATCCAGGATATGGCTTCCACTTTTCACCTTTCCACCCCTTTTTCCAAAAGTGCTTTTGAAACACAATGAGAGTGGTTTGAGATTTCTAAAGCAATAATTAAACTTTGCTTCTATTTATCATAAAGACTCGGAATGCAGGGATGTGTGTGAAGCATCGCCATTATGGATGGTTTTCATATATACAGGGAGAATGAGAGAAAAAGAGAAAATGGGGGGGGGGGGGGTGGAGGCAATGTTATGAGCATTTCTGTTTGCCAACTTCTTCATAGATCTGATTAGAAGATTCACAAAATACTATTGTGAGAGAAAGGGCTGGGCCATGTCTCTGCAACCTGAGAGACAGGTGTTTCTATTTTTTGGATGCTGCGAATAGTAATGCTCCAGATCAGGGGTAGGCAACCTTTTTGAGCCGGGGGCCGGGTTGCTGTCCCTCAGACAACTGGGGGGCCGAAGCCAATAAATAAATAAATAAATTAATTAAAAAAAATTTAAATAAATAAATAAACTGGGACAAATGTAGGACAACATTTTCAAATGGTGGACACTTTTTTAAAAAAAGTGGAGGACATGCAAACATTTGCTGATTTTTTAAAAAATGTTAATATAAATGCATGTTTCTGAGGCATCTATAGACAATTGCCCCCCTTGCCCCTGCATGCAAGAGGCCAAAGGCCCCGGCGGCAATCGGCGGCAGGACCGGGCTGGGGCCGGTCCCAAGGCCTTGCCGGGCCGCATCTGGCCCGCGGGCCGCAGGTTGCCTACCCCTGCTCCAGATGTTTAACAGAAAAGTCCTAGTAAGCCACCTTTAAGAGCTGAAGGGAGAAAAATGCTTTTCATAATAAGCCGTGTGCAAGTGTAGCTTACTATTTCATTACAAAAGAAAGCCCAGAGGAAGAGAATGACAAATTGGTCCAATGGGAGACATTAATTTAGAAGGACTACAAAGCAAAGTGCTCCTCTGGAAGCAAGGAAACATGAAATAAAATAATCTGATTTAGGTCCACAAACCCATGTTACAAAGGAACAAGCTTCAGTGTTTGCTAATTTGGATATATCAGTTCTTCTGTTTATCTCTCAGGCAGATTACATATTCTACCAGTGATAGATCACCTCTCCAAAACCTAGAAAGCATAAAGAACCAACCTGTAGCGCAGTCACACTACATAATCATTGTACTGATGCTGCTGCAAACACATTGGCAGTGCTTTATGGAATCCTGGATATGTTATTTGGCTGATGTTTAGGGGAGTGGATTACAGAATCCTTAATCTCTCCTCTAAATACAAATCACATGGTTCCATACAGCAGAGTCAAGGAAATTAAAGTGCTTTCATAGAATCATAGAGTTGGAAGAGACCACAAGGGCCATCCAGTCCAACCCCTCTGCCATGCAGGAACTCTCAATCAAAGCATCTCCAACAGATGGCCATTCAGCCTCTATTTAAAGACCTCCAAAGAAGGAGACTCCACTACACTCAGAAGTTTGTCTTAATGTTGAGGTGGAATCTCTTTTCCTGTAGCTTGCATTCATTGTTCTGAGTCCTGATCTCTTGAGCAGCAGAAAACAAGCTTGCTCCCTTCTCAATATGACATTCCTTCAAATATTTAAACAGGGCTATCATATCCAAGTGTCTCTCATCCACTATCTGCACATTTCTTTGGCCCAGGTTTCCAATCTGTTCAGGTCATCTTGAATTCTGATCCTGTCCTCTTGGGTATTAGCTACTCCTACAAATTTGGTTTCATCCGCAAATTTGATAAGCATACCCCTAATTCTGTCATCCAAGTCATTAATAAAGATGTTGAATAGTACTGGGCCCAGGACATACCCCTGTGGGACCCCACTGGTCATTTCTCTCCTGGTTGAAAAGGAGCCACTGTTAAGCACCCTTTGGGTTTGGTAAGTCAACCAATTACAAATCCATGTAACATTTACCTTGTCTACTCCACATTTTGCAAGCTTGTTTGCAAGAATGTCATGGGAAACTTTGTCAAAGGCCTTACTGAAATCAAGATATACTATATCCACAGCATTCCCTTCATCTACCAAGCTGGTAATTTTATCAAAAAAGAGATCAGATTTGTCTGGCATGACTTGTTTCTCTGAAACCCATGTTGACTTTTTGTGATTATGGAATCATGGTGTAGTGGTTGAAGTCTTGGACTATGGAGACCAGGGTTCAATTCCCTGCTCAGCCTGAAACCCACAGTTTAACAAATAAGTATGGCTAGCATTAATTAAGTGAATATATCTTATGAATATGAATTTACGTTTTTAGGTATATCCCTCCCAATTGTTGTTGTTCTGTGCCTTCACATCCTTTCAGACTTCTGATGATGTTAAGGGAAAGCTATCATGAAGTTGTCTTGGCAATATGTGTTCAGTCTGGGAGGTTGCCTTTGCCCTCTTCTGAGCCTGAGAGAGTGTGCCTTGCCCAAAGTCACCAATGGGTTTCCTGGCTGAGCCAGGATTAGAACCCTGGTCTCCAGAGTCATAGTCCAATGTTTAAAGCATTGCACCATGCAGGCTCTCTACTCCAGGATGGGACCCAATATAAAGAGGTGAAAATGATTACCACCATAGTATCCTGGACACACCTGACCTTGCCTGATTTCAGAAGATAAGCAGAGTTAAACCTGGTAAATTCTTGGATGGAAGACCACTAGAGAAGATCAGGGATCTCCAGGCACAACTGACTGCTACCCAGAAGAGCTATTGCTGTTGTTGACTGTACTAGGCTAGAGAAGGAAGTGGTTGGATTCAATGTAACACAACTTCATACATCCTTATGTTTACAAAGATGATGTCCCAATTAAGTGATGTGAACCTGTTTCTTAATCCCAAGTCTACTTTCAGCAAAAGCTACCCAGTATATCTTAAATAGTAGGGACACCCAAAGAAGAACTTTTCTGGAATATTTGGCCTTAACATGTTTACGTTTCCCTACAGAAGTTGTTGGATATTTTTGTCCAATACTGGAAAGCCACATTAAAGCTGCAGAAGCAGAGTTGTCTGTGTGGTTCCATTCCTTGTGGATGTGCATAAATGTTGTACATAGGTGCACACTGTACCTATATATGACACTCATATTTGGTTGATCATTCAATCATTTCACATTGCAATTCACCAATGGGGCAGTATTGTGCAAATGCTACATAACTCTGTTAGCATAAAGTTATGCTCTATATTGTCAATGCAGGATTTCAGACAATTTTTTTGTGGTTTTTTTTTCCAGGTATGGGGCTATTTTAAATTGTCACATGTGCATATGGGAGAACAGTTTTGTAAATAAGAAGCTTTCCCCTAAAACTTTTTTCATAAACAAAAATGGAGAAAAATTGAAATATAACACATTTGGATATGGATAAAAGTAAAACAGACAAATTTATCGATCCAGGCAAACTAAAGTTAGGACTGTGTAGCTGCTCAGAAGTCATTAGACTGCACATACCATCAGCCATACCTTCTCTATTCAGTGTTGGGAATTCGACTTAAGCACATAGAGGGCCACATGTTCCTCATCCTTGATATATAAGAGAGTTAGAGAGAAAGAATCAATTTAGGACCTGGCATTTTGTAGTGCTTGAGTGTTGGACTATGACTTTTGGAGACCAAAGTTCAAATCCCCACTCAGTCATAGAAGCCCACATTGAAGTTGCTTTGAATCCCATTTTGGAAGAAAATTTTTGCTGCTGTGTGCCTTCAAGTCATTTCCAACTTTTGGCAACCCTAAGTCATTTCCAACTCATGGCAATCTTGGGCTTTTCTTGGAAGAGTGACAGATTATAAATCCAATAAATAAATAAACACATGTTGGACAAGTCACACACTCTCAGCTTCAGGAGAAAGCAAGGGCAACCCCCCTCTGAAAAAATCATGTCAAAACAAATCCATGATAGGTTATTCTTAAAGTTGCCATAAGTCAATAACAATTTGAAGACACATGTTTTCTATATATTTTTTTTAAATTGGGAAGTATTTTTCCCTCCAAGGAAAATCCAACACATTTGCTTGAAATACTTCTAAGTGTTCTAAACCAATGCTTCACTGTAGACATATCTGTCAATGGTTTCCATGTGATGTAAAAGGCTCTGAGAACCTGACAGATGCTGTAATGTGCAAAATTGTCCCAAGGCAAAGGTGACAGAAGGAGGGACAATGATCTAGGGATTCTTATCATTCTTGTCCGACGTGGGGTAACTATTTTAGTTCATACCACAAGAGGAAATAATTAGACCTGACACATGCCACCTCTAGACTTTCTGCTCTGCAGAAAAAGCCAAGGCTGACTTCACCCCTCTCAAGAACAAGCCCTCCCAAGAACAAGTCAGGGAATCCAATGTCCCTCTCAATTATTATTTCATTGTCATGGATAACATTTCAGAAGCTGATGAAAGACCAACTATTCTGAGGTCCTGTTTGCACTAGCCAGGAATCAAGCCTCATCTTCCACAGTTACAAAGGCCATGTGGCTGTTTAAAATGCATCCTGATGAGCTGGCTAGCATGTTTGTTGCCACCGTGGGTCACTTCACTCTGAGGTCAGAATGAGGTACCCAGCAATGATCAGAACAATGGATCACTCATTGTGACACAGCATTGTAACAGAATGCTCTGGATCTTCCAGCAAGATCCAGAGCAAATACTAAGCTTTTAACCTCCATTATAAGGGAGGTATACTCCAGTTCTATTGGTGAATGAGCCAGATATCATCTGGTCCTTTAATGCAAGAACCGAGGTTTGGGCCTTGCATCATCCAGTCTCCTTGCTGAGAGGATATATGGAAGTTGTTTTATTTGGCCTGTGCAGACAGGGTCTCCGTCCACCTTAGGGAAGCCTGAAAATCAATTTTTTAAAAAAGAGGAAACAAAAGAAAAGGTTTCCAATCTTCCTCCTCTTAGCCATCTGTGGTGATCCCTGGGGCAATAAGCCCTGTGCGTGGCTCTTACTCCCAGGGAGTCCCTTTAAACTTCCCTTCTAGGATCTCCTAGGTATCCATTCCCACTCCCTGCTGAGTTGAATGGGACCCCTTGAGATCCTGTCTCGTTGCCACCACTCAGTGAATTTTCCAAACAACCTACGTTTTCCCCAAGCACACACTGAGACTTGCTAGGGATTTCTAGATTTCTTACTTGCTAGCTTACAGCAACCAGTAAACCGAACTTAAGACGCGTGTACAGGAGCAGAGAGAGACAGCAGATACTTTTAAAGAAAGATATTTATTTTAAAGAAATAGATTAGGATAGGAAGGTATCCTTCGTGCAAAGCCTCCTTGCTTCACAGGTACAGAAAGCATAGTTACAAAGATGTTCATTTCAGGCAAGCTATTAGATAACATAAGAAAACCTAAGCGCACTAACTAACACATTCCCTATCTACTCACACAGTGATGGGATTTGCAGTCCATGTTGAGATTTTTGGATGCAGGGAGCTGGCCCTCATGGCCTAGCTCTTTTGCTTGCCTCCGTGCAAGCACACAGCTGGTTTCCCCAAACAGACACAAAGATGGAGAACAAAGGAAAGCATAGTCCTACAGGGTATTTTAAAGTCCTCTCCTGGAACCTTCTTAAAAAGACCACTCTGGCACTGCTGATTGGCCAGGTGAGCCTTACGTCAGCTATGATGTAGCTGCTCATTAGCATGTGATGTCAGCTCTCATTAGCATGTACCTCCCCCCAGATTAACCCTTTGTGGTTCAGGGGAAGTCCCCAAATGACTGGAGGGCCCAGTCATCACACCATCTAAGGACAGTATCAATTATTGTGCTTCCTCCTTTCTAAATTTTGAAAAAGCCAGTGTAGTGGCAGAGATATGGAACTGCATTATACCTCATCGAAGCATTAGTCTTATCAAATTCAGTATTGTATATTTTGAATGTAGTTGCAATTCAGAATCTCAGGCAGGAGTCTTTCCCAATCTCCCCAGACTTCAGGCTGGTATCACAGATGCCACTCACAGGTCCATTATCAAGATTATTCTGATTGGTGAGCATAAGAGACAGGGCCATTTAAGCAGTGACCCTGTTGGGTATAACCTTTGTGCTGTGTACTTTCAACTAGTTTCTGACTTGTGACAACCCTATGGAGGACTTATCATGGGGGTTTCTTGGCTTGATTTGTTCAAAAGAGTTTTGCCATTGTCTTACGCCAAGGCTGAGAGTGTGCAAGGTCACTCAGTGGGTGCCATGGACAAGCTAGGAATGCAACTCTGGTCTCCATAGTCCAACATTTAAAACACTGTGCCACGGTGAATCTCCTTTAGCATCCCTCCCTAGCATTTACACAAGTCTGCAAAGCTGTTTTGTTTCATTCTGTTTTTAAAATTAAAGTTATTCTGTTGGTTTTTAACTCTCTGTACCATTGATGAAGTCTAAGCTTTAAACTTTTTTTAGTGGATTTGCTGTGATGGACTGGAAGATGTTTTTAAGTGCTGTCTTAGAACATACACAAATTCATTTTCAACTTATATGTTACATTTTAACTCTCGGTGTGAGCTGTCTCATAAAAGGAGGACTAGAAAGCATAAAAATATATAAACAAACTGATGGATTTTTTTCTTTTGATATTTGGAGAGAGACTGATCATGTTAGATTTGAAACCTTCTGCATACACAGCATTGTGCTCTAAGACCAAGTTATAGAACCTCTTCTAAGGGTGTTGAACATGAACCAGAAAGGTTCATGCTACAAAGAACAATGCAGATTAATACATGTATTAAATCAGAAGCAATTAAATAAACAACACAGGTTAAAACAGTATAGACTAACAATCATTGTAAGTCCTGGGAACACTTCTTTAAACAGGATTGTCTTCCTGCTTGTGCAGGAAGAAAGTTCCACAAATGGGGGGCACTGAGTGAAAAGGGTCAGATCTGAACCAAAGAAGGGGAAATCCTTGGATAGGAGACCTGGTGGCGCAGTGGTTAAATGCCTGTACTGCAGCCACTCACTCACAAACCATAAGGTTGCGAGTTCAATACCAGCAAAAGGGCTCAAGCTTGACTCAGACTTGCATCCTTCCGAGGTCGGTAAAATGAGTACCCAGATTGTTAGGGGCAATTAGCTTACACTTTGTAAACTGCTTAGGGAGTGCTTAAGTGCACTGATAAGCGGTACAGAAATGTACTTGATATTACTATTGGCAGATACAGTAGTCCTTGGTTACCAGATTATAGGGCACGGGTAGGAAGGTAAGGAGACACCAACTCTGACAGGTAGGGAGGGGCCAAACCATGCAGAGCTTTGAAAGTCACTAACAAGTTTGTAGCGAATACAGAAGGGGAGAGGGAGCTAGTGGAGGGATGACAGTAAAGGAGAGATGTGATTGAAATGGCGAGCAGACATGATGATACATGCAGCTGAATGTTGAACATTGATTAGAGGATGAAGGTAGGAAAGAGGAAGCCCTGACAAATGAATATTACAATAATTCAGTTCTGAAACCACTAGCGTATGGACCAGAATCTTGGCAGTGGATGCTGAAAGAAATGGTCTGATGTTGATAATATTAAAAAGAAAGAATCTGCATGCCTTGGCCATAGCCTGAATCTGAGGGATACACGACAGGGATGAATAAAAAATAAAGCCAAGAGTACTGGCTTCTAGCACTGGTTGAATAGAGATATTATTGACTAAGATAGAAAAGGAGTATTGCACAGTTGGCATGAGGAAGCCACATACAAAAATGAATATATCTGAAACATGTGCAAGATTAAAAATACATATGAAAATTGTGTGCAAAGACAAAGTTAGATCATTATGTACAAAAACTGCCTGCAGCAGGAAATTACATGTAAAAAAATTATCTAAAACAGATAATCTGTTCAAAATAGTGACCAGATTTATGGAAAGATATCAAAAGGCTGGAATGTGTCCAGAAAAGGATGATAGAATGATTAAAGGTCTGGAAACCAAGCCTTTTGAGTATGGACATATTTAGATTCGAGAAGAGAAGACTTGAAGGTGACCTAGTAGCTATCTTTAAATATTTGAACAGATGTCATGTAGGAGAGAGAGCATGCTAGTTTTCAGCTGTTCCAGAAACCAGAAGACAAACCAGGGATTCAAAGTATAATAAAAGATATTCCATTTAAATATTAAGAATAGTTTCTTTATTATAAGATCCATTCAATAGTAGAAATGTCTGCCCTAGAGGGTGACAGACTCTCCCTCTTTGGAGATATTTAAACGTAGGTTGAATGGGCCTTTTTCAGAGGTGCTTCAGCTGTGTATGCCTGCATGGCAAGCGTTGGACTAAATGCCCTTTGTGGCCCCTTCCAGCTCTAGGAGTCTATAATTCTATGTACAATTGTCCCACTGATAAAATTTAATATGTCTTCAAATCATTATGGAATGAGGAAACCAATGTGGATGTGATACTAAGAACCCAAAGGAGACACAAAAGATTTTCCCATCCCAACTGTTGTGGTATTCTTGGATCATTTAAGTAAAGAATTATTACCATCTAAGACAACTAGGGATAGTAATCCATGAATTATTAATAACAGGAGATGGCAATCAGTGAAATAATTAATAATATGCCTTGTAAGCTAGGTATTAATTTAGATTTAAATATATTTGCATATAATCAAAAACTCAGTACAAGTGCCTTGAAATGATGAACAACTTAATCAACAATAGCCATCACTCATGCTTTGAAGGAATGGATATCATTAATAGTTTATTCTCATTCTCTACACCAACAGTCAAGGGATTTGTTTATTTGTTTGTTTGCTTGCTTGCTTGCTTGCTTTAGGGATGCTTATGGTTCTCTTTACAGGGCAACAGAGACATTTGAGAGTTGCTCAGTAAATTAATAAAATATTAACAATATGCACTTCCAATGTAACTGAAAAAGTAAGTCTATAATAATAAAAGCATCTGTCTGTCTGCCTATCTCTACTAGAGTCCCAAGGCCATGAAATCTAGAGCACTGAAACTTGGTATGACTACCTAGGGGACCCTGGGGTGTGTGTGTATCTTGGGGATAGTTTGTTTTTAAAAATGTATGATTTCTTTTTTTTTTAATGAAATAAAAATTGTCTGGCACCTGCAGTATCATAATGGTTCACTAGGTGGTTCACTGCTTTTGAATTGCTGGGCTGCCAGGTGACAGACACCAGACTCCTCAAGAGTAACAGGTCTATTCTCTAAAATATTGATAAAAATACTTTTAACAAGTAATAGATCTATTAAAAATGTCAGCCCATGATCAGGAAGCTTTATATGAAATCATTACTTTCTGGTCCTTACAGTGTTGCAACAGCAGATAATCTTTTGCTGTGCAACCTACCTTGACTGTTCTAGGGGTGAAACACATGGGCACAATAAAGCAGTTTCAAACTGCTATGAAGGTGGAGCATTTAGATGATGCACGCCTCCAAAGCAAGCAGAAATCAGATTGAAGCCACGGTCCAGGGCTAAAAAATGGAACAAAATGAACCCGGAATATTCCCACCTTGCCCATATAAATGCCCTGAGACCAGATAGTTCTATAAGAGTGATCTATTTTAACCCTAACCCTAACCCTACAGCTGGTGCAAGTGCAAGTGCAAATTTAAACAGTACAGAGACATGCGGCAATGAAAAAAGTAAAAGTGTGACACCTCCAATGGATGTAATTACTACATACACAAACCAGGCAGTCCAAGAGGGGACATGGGGTAAAGGGAGGGGGAGTGAAGGGGGGGTCTCTACGATTGTGCCTTGCCAATGTTTTACTGGGCACACTGATGCCTCCTGGTGGAGATTCACAGTGTGACTGTGTGGCTGATGGCATCTAGGTAGCAGGCTGTCACTGACAGTGTGTTTGTGTGATAGTGAGCATGGACGGTGGGGAAGCGACCCAAAAGAAAAAGAAATTACCCAACTGTGCAGCTTGACACTGCACTGTGTGGTTGAACCATGTGCCTTTGGGCCACCTTGGGAGCAGCTGGTGTGGACAGTGCGGGTTTGAGCTGCTTTTTCCTGCCCATCTGTTTTGCCCCAGAGATGCCAAATATGTAAATGCTTCCTTAGAATCTGGTGGAGTCTCCCTTGGAGGTTTTTAAACTGAATGGCCATCTGTCAGGGGTGCTTTGATTGTATCTTCCACTGCAAAATGGGGTTGGGCTGGATGCCCCATGTAATCTCTTCCAACTCTATGATTCTATGTATACAATGAATAGAATAGAAATAGAAATGGCCATCCAGCATTCATAAAGACCCATGAAGAAGGAGAGTCCTCCAGCTCCCAAGGCAGTCTGTTCCATTGGCAAATAGACAGTACTATTAGAGAGAGTTTTCTTTAATTTTTTGGTGGAAACACTTTTCTTTCTAATTTATATAATGCAAATCTGGCTATCTGGAAGGGGGGACACTACAATTTGGCAACTCTGAGAAAGAAAGAGAAACCTCTGGACTCTAATGAGTGTGAGGAACATATGAACAATATATGAACAATGGAGGGAAAGACAAGAAAGAAATAGAGTGGGAGGGGGGCAGAAAAGAAATAACCATGGTATAAGGGAGACAATGAGATTTATAATCCAGATGAAGCTGGTACAGGCCAAAATGAGAACCTGTGGCGCATTACAGGCCGCCTGTTTGGGGCGGCCTGTATCCGGCCCCTTCCCCGCCAGATCGGGGCTTCAGCTGCCACAATGGCAGCCTCTATGGCCCCGATCCGCCGCTTTCCAGGCTGCGAGGAAACGGCAAAAGGCCGCTTCCCTGCGGCCTGGAAAGGGGTGTCCTTGGGGCTTCAAGCCCTAAGGACACCCGGCGACGGTAGGGAGGAGGAGAAAGGGGCTACTTGGCCCCTTTCTGCTCTGTGTTGCTGGCGCAGCCATGTAAAGGTTGTGCCCAGCGACGCAAAGGTGGAAGGAGCTCCAAAACGGAGCTCCTTCTGGGGCTGCGGAAAGGGCGCCCCAGGCGCCCTCATGCTGCCCGAGTACGTCACTTCTGCGCCACCCCGTTTGGAGGCGGCGTGGTCGTGACGTAGCAATGGCAGCCCCTGTGTGCCGTCATTTTGTACGGACCCAGTCCGTACTAGGGTTAGGGGCGTCAGGAAGTGACGCCCCTTCCTAACCCTAGTACGTCCTGGGGACGTACTATAGGCGCGTGTGTAATGCACCTGAGTGTACTGAGAAAGAGAGAGACTTGCCTGGAAGGAAAAGTTGAGACAGAATAGAGTAGAGACAGAAGACATTGGTTACAGAGTGGGACTAAGGAGCTTTTAGCCCAGGTGAAGCTAGTAACTACCTTTAAGCACAGTCAAAAATACAATGGATAGGCAGTCAGTGGATCAAAGAAAGCAAAGCCAGTTCACATCCTTGATGCTCCTGCAGGATGTTCTGTTTTGTTACAACACCAGGAGCCCTGGTGATGCAGTGGTTAAATGCCTTTACTACAGCCACTCACTCACAAACCACAAGGTTGTGAGTTCAATACCAGCCAGGGGCTCAAGCTGGAGTCAGGCATGCATCCTTCTGAGGTTGGTAAAATGAATACCCAGCTTGTTGGGGGCAATTAGCTTCCACATTGCAAACTGCTTAGGGAGTGCTTAAGTGCACTGATAAGCAGTATAGAAATGTACTTACTACTTGCTACCTATCGGAGAACTGTTGTCAGTAGGTTTTCACCCATCAAGCTTTCTGTCTGTACAAGATGTTGGAAGGAGAGGGCTTCTGCAGTGGTTGGGCCACATCATCTCTAGCAGAAACACGTTCTGCAACTGAACAGGAGAGGAAACTGCTCTGTAAGATCTTCAGCCCTGAAATGGGCAATGTCAGTATATTATTGACATTTACACAAGTTGTTTAGTCTATTGGTTGAACTGATTGTTAGTGGATGTCAAATTAGTGTGAATCATCTCCGAGACATCTAGCAACTAATATTCAAATTTATTAATGTTAATGTTAGTAAGATTGGTCACTGAATTTTTTCCCCAAAAAACCCCTCAAACGAAACAAATTCCAGAAACAATGGCGTGGGACAGACCATCTAAAAAGGATGGTGTCCTGGTGCCTACTTTTGGTCCGTGGGGAAGCCGCAGCCTCCAGACCACAGGACTTCGCCACAGACCAAAAAGAAGAAAAAGCGGGTTCTTCTTGCAGCGCCATTATGATGCCGCAGTGCGCCAATGTTGCACTTGTGATGTCATAATGGCACTGTGACATGCGGACGCTAGGCGTCTGTCACATAATGATGGAGGCACCCATCTGTACAGGGCGCCGCCATTTTGACGCCTTCATCACATGTGACAAGAGCGTCCTATCGTGCCCATCTGGACCAGGACTAAATTAACCTAGCTTTGTGCTGTTTGCCAACAGGGGACAGTGAAACAGGTGGAAGATGCAAGATGATATCTTTATCCTACATTTGTCTTCCATGAAACTTACCCATTTTGTACTCTCAGTAGGGACAGCTGCATTTATAGCTCCTTTTAAACATAAAAATGAGTATGTGAAAGACTCTGGATAGATCTGACATTTTTTTAAAAGGCCTCTTGAGAAAAATAGAAGTGATAGCATTAAAAATAATCACATTGAACGTTTGATCACCAGAATTCTACAGAAGGGATTTTTTTTTTTGTTGCATCACTAAGAAGTGTTAAAGCATATTTGCAAAATATCTAAACACATTCTTCATTGCCTCTAAGATCAGTGTTTTCCACCATGGTGCTGCTGGAAAACAGGTAATCTGTGATCTTTGCATCTTAGTCCATGGAGACAAGTATTATCTGTGATTTAATGGTGGTTTCGAGGAGATGCATGCATAAAACAGTGAAATGGAAAAGAATGTATTTGGGTGTCAGTTAAGTGGGGCCTTGAACTTGCATTTGGGGGGGGGTGTTCTTAATTGGGTTATATTGCTGTACCAAAATGGTACCATTGCAGAGGAGAGGGGTGGAAATAAAATCCTGAATTAACTGGTTCTGCTTGCCATCAGCTTGCCATCTATTGGGTGGGAAGAGTTTCTTGTGGAAAATTGTGCTGGTGATATCTTTTCTAAAAGCTTTCAAACACATGCAGCAGTGGTGGACAATTTTCAAAGTTTCGAGGTATACAAAAGACTGGGAAACATGCCACAGGTTGGGGGACCCCAAGCTGTTTTTGAAACAGGAAGTCAACTCGAAGTTATTTCTGGGTTTTAAATGGTCCAGGAGGGCAAAAAGTCTGGGAAAAAATTGGCAATTTAAAGCCATCATTTTCTTATTTTCTTATTTTTATTTTTGGTAGTACTAGGGGCCTTTGGTGCTTCAAAACGAGCCTTAGGGGGCCCATGTAATCTGGAACCTGCAGTCACCAGTGATGTTGACTTGAGTTATTGACTTGAACTCAAGTTGCTTCAATGATTTGACTTGGACTCAGTTTCACAATAAATGAGGCACTGACTCAACTCAGCTTGTGACTTGTATATTTTTAGCAACTGACTTGATGGCTTCAATCACCCCAAACAGCAGGTGAGACCTATTCCCAGAGTATACCTAGACAGAAAAAATGAAATGCACAGATATGGGATAGGAGATATCTGGCTAGACAGCAGTTCATGTGAAAGGGACATAGGAGCCTTAGTAACCCACTGTGATGTGGCAGCAAATAAAGTCAATGTGATTCATGGTTGTATCAATAGGATTATAGTGTCTACATCAGGGAAGTGTTACTATTCTGCTTTGGTCAGAACTCATCAGAAATATTGTGTCCAGTTCTGGGCACCTCAATTCAACCAGGATGTTGACAAGCATCTAGAAGAGGGCGACCAAAATGGTGAAAGATCTAGAAGCCATGCCCTATGAGGAGTGACTTAGAGAGATGGGTATATTTAGCCTTATGAAAAGAAGATTAAGAAGGGACATAATAGTCATATTTAAATATTTGAAGGGATGTCATATCAAAGAAGGAAGAGGCTTTTTTTTTCCCTGCTGCTTCAGAGAACAGGACAAGGAACAATGGATTCAAACTACAGGAAAAGAGATTCCACTTAAACATTAGGAAGAACTTCCTGACACGAAGAGCTGTTTGACAGAGGAATGCTCTCCCTCAGAGTTTGTGGAGTCTCCTTCTTTGGAGGTTTTTAAACAGAGGCTGGATAGCCATCTGTTGGGGGTGCTTTGATTGTGTGTCCCTGCATGGCAGACGGTTAGACTCAATGGTCCCTGTGGTCTTTTCCAGCTCTATGATTCTAGGATTCAATTGGACCTTTTTTTAAATTTGTTATATAATAAACAATTGCCAGTGGACATGATAGTTTAGTTGATGGCATTTGGAACCCAGAGGATCTGGAGCACATAGCCTGAAGGAGGCTGGACAGCACCCTTCTGTGGAAAATATATACATGTAGGCTGCATCTCCTCTGCAGATTTAATACAGTTAGACACCACTTTAACTGCCATGGCTCAATGCCAGGGAATTCTGGCATTTGTAGTTTTGTGAGCTATTGAGCCTCCTCTATCAAAGAGCTCTGGTCCCACAACAAAGTACAAATCCCATGATTCTATAGGATGGAACCATGACAGTTAAAGCAGTGTCAAACTGCATTAATTCTTCAGTGTGGCAACAGCCACAGAGACCAAGTGAAACCTCACTTAGGTGTCATGACATACAATATTTCTGAAGAATTTCTTCACCTCCTTTACAGTGAGTGCAAAACAGTCATTAAGCTCAAAATATAAGGTTGATTCGGTAATTTAAGGAGAAAATATTTTGAGATATCTGCTTCCTCCTTTCTGTTTCTAATGTGTGATTTCACTGACTTCTCGTGTGATACAGTGTAACTGCAATGGACAGTTATAAGTAGAAACCAGCTGCCCCTACCACATGAGTCATCTAATATGGGATTGATGTTTATCCTGTAACAGATAGGTTTAAACTCAAAGCTTAACCAAGCTTCAGACCAGCCTTATCTCTGGAGGTTTTTGCAAGACTTTTGAAGCATTGCAAAGTTGTAATCCCTCCTGCAGAGAGAAAGCAGCAGGCCATGGTGATCAAGCTCTCATAATAATACTGTTCAGAACATTGAAGACTGTCAAAAAATCTGTCCTTTATTCAAAATGTAGCAGCAATATTGTTACTTATGGCTGTATATATGGAGCATCTCTTACTAGCTTTTAAGCCATTGCATCAGCTCCTGCTCAGTTTCCAGCATACCTCATAGTACACGTTTTCTTGAACAAATCCCTACATTGGATACTTAAAGGGTCAGTCTATGGTTGTATTGAAATAAACATAATACAGTGGATCTGCCATATCAGTGGGAGTTTAGTTCCAGGATCCTACATAGATACCAAAACAATGTGGATGCTGAACACTCTTATTTAAAATGGCATACAGCAGGAGTAGAGGTAGAGGCAAGCCATACACAGGGACATGAAAGAGACTCAAATCATCACCAGCTTCCTGCTCTTCTCCACAGCCTCACCAAGTAGTGCCAGGGCAGAAGTAGGGGTGATGGAAAGCTCTGGCCCATCAGGGATGTATTCTTTGGTGTCCTGCACCTCTGAGAAGCCCATTTCCACTTTCCAGGTGGTGGATGCACTGCTCCTCCTTGTTCATTTGCAAGACAGAAACAGGCAGCTCGCCCACTCAATCCAAACCTCCCTCTCCATTTCTCTACACACCTTTTTTTTTTTTTTTTTTTACATAATATTGGAATTTTTTGTTTGGTGAGGTACATATAACTCACTGCCAAGAGAGTTCAGGGGTATGGAGCAGAGCTCTTTCACACAGAATTCTAAGTCTCTTACTAAACTATAAATCTGAAGATTTCGCAAGATGCTACTGTAGCAGTTAAAATGGGATCAAATTACTACAGCTGTGTAGTGCAGACATAAAATGCAAAGAATTGTACTATTAATTTCTGGCTTCCCTTAACCAACACACCAAAACAAAAACAAACAACGCCACCACCACGAGCACCCCCCCCAAAAAAAAAACCCCAAATGGAGCTGCTCTTAGGCCTGCTTTTGAATAATGCATCTTTTGAAGAAGCTATTCAGGTAATCAAAATACCATATTTTGCTGTGCATGAAACAGCTTTGAAATGAGCATCTCTATAGTTATTTTTGCAGGGATATGATCCTTTATTAAGTAAATATTGCAATTATACTGTTTGCAAAATTTAGTGGTGACTGTACGGTTAGCTCCCTGTCATGCACGAGACAATGCTCCAGTTTGCAGACTTGATCAAGCTTCCCTAACCCTGAATCACATTTCCCATATCCTTCCCTCCCTTAAGTTTCACTGAATTTATGACCCAATGACCTAATCTAATCGCCCACTTGCTATCATAATGCCATAATGCATCCCACTTCTCCCAGCAAACGTTGCACTTCACCATCCACAGGAAGAACATTCACTCATTAACCTTCTGGCAAAGTGAAGAAGGCTTTATCTCTAGCATATATGTTGGACCAATTGCTTTCTGCAACCAGACTTGTTTATCTCAGATTGGCCTTTTTAGTCACCAATGTGCTTGTAGAAAGTGCGGGATGAGTCCTTCCTGAATCTTCATTCACGAAGTAAAGCCAGAGAGAGATGTTGGACCAAGCCTATAAAATTTCAGATATGTGAAAAGAAAAAAAACATCACTTACCTATTTTATTAAGAGATGTGTTCATCTTTTCATTCTTCAGCCTGTTTCATGGTAGTAGCTGTATTTTTTACCTAAAGAAAAAAAATCTTGCCAGTTCCCTCTTTTGCTAGCAAATTATTGTGTACTGCTGAGAATGCTCACAATGGCTTTTGATAACAAATCTATTGCAGTTTTGAGGAAGAGCACAAAGCCTGTTTTCCCCACAAATTGGCATCTCAGCATTTGCCTTTGAATGCAGCCGCTTCCCATTCATCATCTGGTAACATTCAATAGGCTGGGTCTGCACATGGTTGAGACAACAATTTACTCTCTGGCTCTTTGTCCCTATTAGTTTTCCTTGATCATCTGTCGATCTGGTCTATTTAATAAGGTGGTAAATCTTATTGCTGGGTCTTGGGTAACAAATATCACCAAGGGCACAACAATCATTAAGGCAAACAATAACCAAGGAAGTTCAGACACTTATTTATCTAGACTCTCACGGGACCCGATGGACATTCCCAGCTATACTTTATCAGCTTCTGTTATAATTCATTTCCTTGCTCTCCTTACAAGAGGTTGGTTCCAGAGATGTAAATAAATCTTTTCTGTACAGCAGACATTGTATCCAGCGGCAGGGACTGCATGCACCACAACAGCTAATAAATAGGTCATACGTGTTGGCATTGCATAATCATTTATAATTACAGTCCATTATATATGATCCTTCAGAGCTGCAATATCCATCTTCCTGATGGTGGGCTGTTGCTGAAGGCTCTGTTTCCCATTATTTAGGGAATGCCATTTATAGAAAATGCCAAAGTTTCTATTGCTGTGCCAGAAGAGGAGATGACAGGCTGGTTTCATATGTCACGTGTGCAATAAGCAGTAGACGACATGATTTGCCACCAAGAATGTCAGAAGAAAGAATCTTGCATTTTTCCACTGTATTCCTGAACATGGAAAATGTACATATCAGGGCTGATACATAAGTACACTGAGTTGTCCTTGTAAGTTAATCAGATGCTTCAGCCAATGCCGAATAATGGGTGCTGATAGGTGAAATCCTATGCAACCTGTGTTACAGCAATTGTACGAATTGCCTCTTGGCTTCTGGTTCCAACCCAAGATGTCAGTCCTCATTCTTAAAACTCTCTGACAACTGTGGATGTTTATTTATCAAACAGTGCCTACCTTCCTACAATGGCTTGTTTACCATTCTCAGAACTTCTGGGTTTCCTCATGAAAGGGAGGTGCATCTATAGCAAAGCACAGGGCCTTCTGGGCAGGGATCCTGAGAATGAGCAATCTTCAGACCAAATTTTGACTAATTTTGACTAGAATAAAAAGATGCATGAAATGGACGAATTTCAGTGGGAAACCCTATGTTATGTACCTCCTACATTTGTGCCTCTAAACTGTCCACATATGTGCAGAAAATGTATCCGTGAAGATGAGCCTATCTTCATATAGTTTGGAGAAGAAAAGACTGAGAGGTGATATGATAGCCATCTTTGAATATGTGAAGCTGTATGATTCTGTTTAATGAAACAAGTATGGTTCCCCAAACCGCTCTCTTACACTGAAGGATTGAGGGTCCTTGCCAATTGTCGGCTAATTCTTGATTCTATCTAGGATTACCTTTATTAGATTCTGGTCGTTTTAATACCCTCCTCATGATGGTTGTTACATGACAGGCTGAATTAGCATCAGCATTTCACCTAAGCATCCTTAAGTGTTGGAATTTCTAGATATTTCTAAGGAAAATCATCAAGCTCTTTACTACTATTTCAGTCTATTTGTTCTAGCATTTATAAATGTATAAAAATATAAAGTTCCTTTAGGGAGAAACACAGATATAGCAATGTCTGGATGCTTAAGATTCATTGTATTGGATGGTGTGTAAGGCATCATTACACTACATTACATTGCATTTCATGGCTTCCCAGATGTTCACTTTTATAAGGAAATTTCACAGGAACTTTATCTCAATTCAGCTCTCGTATAAGTTTAGTAACAATTAACCATTAAATCATTTAATATAGCCTTTTATGTTAAGGAAAAAGCAACATGGGACATACAGTAGTGAAATAAAACTTGTATGTGAGAGTCAGAGTGACTCAGCAGAAGCCAATAGAGAACCACACAGGTGTGAATGGTAAGACAATTAACAAGTGCTGAATGCCAAGGACAAGAAGTGCATAGTGAATAATTGGACACACCTGACAATTGTTAAGTGGTCAAGGCTGAGATGATGAAATCATTAATTGTGGGATGAACAAAGAGAACCAATGGGAATGATGTACACGCCTACTGGGTGGAAACAGACCACAGTAGGTGGTACCATGATATGGCTATAATAAGGACTATACATCCCAATGCATTTTGTGGGTTGTAGTGGATTGTTGTGTGGGTTGGAGTTGGATTGGAGAGAGGAGTTGAGAGTATTGTTTGGAGCTGTGTATATAGTAGAATAAAGTAGATCTTTTATATAAGACTACTGAGTTGTCTGGTGTCTTGGGTGAAGCTACAAGAACCAGCAGGACCCTGGTGAAGAAGGGCGAAGACTTCTGTGGAGGCAAGAGTGAGAAGGCTTGGAGAGTTTGTCGGGGTCTTCAGCCAGTTCTCTGCAACTCTTGCAAAGATACAACAACTGGCCAAAACTGGTCAGCGTGGTGCACAACCAGGTGGTGAGTTCCAGGCCAGGTGAAGAGCCACAACTCCCATCATCCCTGACATTTTATACATCATCAGCATCCTCCTCAGATTCTCCACACTTTTCATAATTTCCTATAGTGTCTATAAAAGCCTTATACAGACACTTTATAAAAAGTTTTACATTAACTGTTGTTAATATCTTGAGTAAGTTTAAATGTAAAGATTAAATTTACTCAAGATATTAACAATAGAAATATAATACAACTATTATTTCTTCCTCCTGATAGCATTGTATCGTAAAATATATTTATCTGTTGTTTTTTCCAGAATGTTTTTGTTTAGTTTTTCTTAAATCTTTCATCTGTATTCTTATTTACTGTTATACACAATGAATAGTCTTAATAATTTGCTGATTGTAAAAGAATAACTTTTAGTTTACCATCTCAGTCCCAAGCGTTTTAAAAATGTCTTTTCCATTATTGTATAATCATTCTTATTTAAAGACTATTTTCCCAGTACTTTTTGGCTACTTCTGCCCTTTAACAACTAAATGCATTTGTAAGTATTGAGTTGTAGTTTTTATGTGACTTGAAGAGGCATAGTAAATTCCATTGTAATATCTCAATAATGTATTGCAAACTAACAAATAAATGAAGTAAAGTGCCAAAGAAGGCAGTTGATACAAAAGTCCAGCTTCTTTCATCCAGTGTATTATTTGCATGTCTGAGAACCAGACTGGTGTAGTTGGACTAGGACTCTTGAGACAGGGTTCAAATCTATGCTTGGTCATTGAAATCCACTGGGTGACTTCAGGGAAGTCACAATCTCTAAACCTCAGAGGAAGGCAAAGGCAGCCCCCTTGTGAAAAAAAATATTTCCAAGAAAACCCTATGATAGGTGCACCTTAGCATTGCCATACATCCAAAACAACTTGATGGCACTCAACAATAGCCACCTTTCTGCTATTCATAATGGCCCTATACAGACAGCCAAAATAAAGCTGCTTCGAGTCACTTTGAAGATATGGTGTTTCAGTGATACATGCGTCCTAAGAGTCCAGAAGCTGCACCGAAGCCACACTCCACTCCTAAGGACTGGGGTGCAGCTTTGGTGAAGCTTCCAGACTCTTAGGACGCATGCATCATTGAAACACCATATCTCCAAAGTGACTCGCAGCAGCTTTATTTTGGCTGTCTGTATTAGGCCAATGTAAAGAATCCATTGTATGTGTCTCTTTGTGTGCTTCTGCACACATCAAAATTCAGAATTAATTTTCCCTGACTAAAGATGTTTGTTAGATATGTGGGAGGAAAACTGTCATACTGTATTAAATTTCTGTGATTTTAAGGGGAAGCATAAAAGCATAAGAGAACTAGTGTGGTGTACCTTTTAACTGTTAGACTAAGACCCTGGCTGCATCCGCATTGCAGAAATAATACAGGTTAACACCACGTTAACTGCCATAGTTTAATGCTACAGAATTCTGAGATTTGTAGTTTGTTGTGCCACCAGAGCTCTCTGTCAAAGGCTAAATACCCCACAAAGCCAAACATCCCAGAATTCCCTAGCACTGAGCCATGGCAGTTAAAGTAGTGTCAAGCTGGAGTATTTCTGCAGTATGGATGCAGCCTGGCCATGGACATCTATTGGATGATTTTGGGAAGTCACACTCTCTAATGCCTCATCTCATCAAAGTGGAATGGAAAGAAGTCCTTGCAAAGCACACTCACTGTCTCTTGTCTACCCATTTTTTGATTTTGATTTTCTTGCTTCAGTGAAGATGCAGCTGTTTACCTGAGAAGATAAAACGAGGGAGTGTTTTGAATAGAGTGTGGGTGTTTTGATGTCATCAGGGATCAGGGAGAGGGAGTTTACAACCTTTCATAAGTGCACCATTTCAGCTTTGGTTTACTGAGGCATGAGCTGTATCTTGCTTTCTCTTTTCCTCTACACACAAGCAGACACTAAACAAAACTGCAAAAGGGGACAATTTTCCCCTGTCAATCCAGAGAGCATACTGTTCTCATATTCTCTGGTGGCTCAGTCTTGAAATCCATTAAGGTTCCTTTGCCCCTTTTTGACAACTTTGTTCGTCAGTCAGAATGATCTTCATGGCTTCAGAACCAAGCAATGGTAGATTGTCTTTCCTTCCCCATTTCCTTCTGGAATTCTAAATGTCCACTCCCCCTCCCCCTGAAGGTAGCAAGTTGATCTCATGAGGAATTGTTGTGTGCTTTTAAATATCAATATATGTTGCAGCCTTCAAGGAGAATTCCCATGCAACTCAAGCACCATTTGACAAACAGAATGAGATCCCACTTATTTCAAAGGAGTTTAATCCTAAATACATATACAGTTGCCCCTCCATATCCACAGATTTTAAACTATGGATGAAAATATTCCAATATATACAGTGTGTGTGTGTGTGTGCGCACGTGCATATATATATATATATATATATATATATATATATATATATATATACACACACACACATACACACACACACACACACACACACACACACACCAAAAAGGCAAACGTTCGGCACTTTATATAAGGGACATCATTTTGCTATGCCATTGTATTTAATAAGACTCGAGCATCCATGGATTTTGATATCCACAGGGGATCCTGGAACCAAATCCCAGTGGATACCAATGTACCACTGTATATATTGTTTCAAGGTCAGGCTGCAATCCTACACATATTTATTTCAGGCTGATCATGGTGGCTTAAATCCAGTTGCTAGCACACCAGACCCCCTTGAACCAATTGTTGAATGATAGGTAAATCAACACTTGTCTAAATCCTTCACCTGGAATGAATGTACTGTAGTTGGAATTTCCAGTTGGATTTAAGCCTGCCATACTCAAAAGGACTTATTTCTGAGTAAACAGTCATTGGATTGGGGTGTTAGAGACTGAATATAGAACAATAACAATAATGGTGCTCAAACATAACAGAAAAACAAAAAACAAAACAAAGAGGATATATTCATCAGTATCTATGAGCCATGATGATCATACAGACCATACATATTCAGATGCAGTTTGTCAAATTGCTGTCTGGAAGCAACATTAGTGAAGGACTCTTGGCCTCCTCATATCCTGATTGTCGGATTCCCCAAGACATCTGGGAATGAATGGCCATTGTGACAAACTGAATCCTGGAATAGGGTTACCAGTAAGTACCTTGATTTTGTCCTCAGCTGAGTCAAGGTTGGTGGACCCATGTAGATCATTGCAGCATTTCTAATCCTGATGGTAATTTTGACTGACTTCAGATGAACATCAGAATATTATCTTAAGGTCACGGTCTCTCGATCAGCATTTCAAGCTTCAGGCAAAGAATGAGCTTCTCTGCTATAGAGAACTACCTACTCAAAATACTTCTCTCCGTGTTGATGACAGCGTCCAGTGACATTTGAAAAGAGGCAGTTGTTGAAACAGGTCACTTGTCTCAAAGTTGGTTAGCTTCCTGGGTCTATGCCATCCCTTTTCATGTGGATTATAGGCCTTGTGAATGTGACTCGATGCCATTCAGTTTGTTCAGTGCCTCATGGGAAATATCTGTTAGTACTGCAGTCAGCCTGAAAGGCATTGCTTCATATTAGATTACTTATTAGAGGAATGGGTATTTTTAATTTGAACTAACAGAAATTTGCCACTTCTTATCCAGCCACTCCACTCCAATCATTTCCTGCCAATATATATATACATCAAATCCTCTCCGCATATGCTGTTATTTGGTCAGTGTTTGTCAGATAAGATGATAAGATGCAAGTGAAGTAGGTGAACTGTGTGCTACAAATTGTCACTATTCTACTCAGCATGATCACCCATGTACCACTGCAGCATTGTAAGATGTCAAAAGAATTTAGTTTTCCCAGCTTCAGGCTTTTCAGTGTAAAAATAGATTCCCCTATTATTTTAAAGTTAAAGGGAATTCAGATTCCCTGAAATTAACATTTCCCCCACCTCCCACAATGGGATAGCTGCCTTGGCCAACTGACTAAACCATTAAACCTGTGCCTTCCTTCCAGTAACCGATCAGATAATAATAGTAAATGCTAAATACAAAATATATAGGTCAGGACAGTCACATGCTATGGCAAACAAATTTCTTTCACCATTTGATGTTGGATGATTTTAACGTGTCCTGTGATTCTGTGTTTTAACTTAAAATAGGTTTATTTGTTAAAATGAGTTTAAAAGAGTTAAAATATTTTTATGTGCTTTATTCTATGCTGTACCTCACCATGAGTCTTGGAGAGAAGTAGGTAATAATAACAACAATAAATATCTAATAATATTAGATAATTAATCCCTGCCTTAGTTGTTTGTTTGTTTGTTGTTTTTTTTTTTGGAGAATGGGATAAAGAATTTCTTGATCTATTTTTATATCAAATATAGGGAAGCTTATGTTGTTGAGCTCTAGCTCCCATCATCCACAGGCAGCATGGCTAGTGGTCCAGGATCTGACCACTAACAACATTTTGAGAGCCACTGCCCCCCCCCCCCCCGCCCCCATATGGATGCAAGCTATACTAATCTGTGGCTTCTGGAGATCAGATATTGGCAGTATTCATCATCTTTTTAGAATAACTTCCACCTCACTGTTGAATTTAATAACCCACTGAACATTGTTAATTCTAAATCTATTCAAGGTTGTAGAGAATGGAATAATGGAATATTATAGATATTCCGTCAGCAAACAAAACACTGGTTTCTATGGACTTCATTGAAAAGGTGCAAGGAAAAGAGAACAGGAGCAATAAAACTGGCGTTCATCTCCACCAGCAGCCCCCTCAAAACTACCCCTATCTTTAAATTGTCTGCTCTCAGCAAAGAGATAAGGAAAGATGATGAAGGAGAGATTACAGGTGTGAGTGCTGAAAATGCTGGGCCTGTTTAGCCAAGATAAAAGGGGAAATGACTCTGCTCAACAAATACTTGAGGATGGAAAGAGGGAGAAGGCCAGGACTAGTATAGAGAAGAATGGACAGTTGTTTTGTCTAGGAGTGATATAGCTATGTGACCAAGCACTGTTCCCATGCCTTCATTGCCTCCAGCTATCCCAACTCTTTGAATGACCCTGAAAAGCTGAAGACATGATCCAGTCTCATTTATAGCCTTCCTTCGCAGATTTGTATCCTTCTCATCCATTTAAGTAGAGGAACGTAAGATGCCCATTTTTTTCCCACTCAGACTCATGACGATTTGATTTCAGTCCTGCCTAGTCAGTCCCTCTTGTTGACTCAAAGGGAGAGGCAAAACAATGAGTTCTGCTGTGGAAACAACTACCTTTTGCTACGTTGGTTTGATTTAGGTATTTGCAGCCCACTTTTGCAACTTGCTTGTGCTCTTTTGTGGATCTCGAGGTGACAGGAAGGAAGTGTGCTTTGTACAAAAGCCAACAACTCTTTGTTAAAAAGGAAATGTTAAAGAGTTATTTTTAAAAAATGTGTTGTCATAATGACAGCTACCTACATAGGAGGCCCTTTGAAATGAAACTGTAACTATTCGCTATTTAAAACCAACTTTCCAAACTCTAGGTCAGTGAAACTTCCTGATGATGTCATATTAGGGATGGAAAGAATATTAAAACATTTTCAAAAATTGACAAAAACATGTTTGAGTGTCAGGACACTTTGACAATGGGTGTGAGCAAACAGGCAGGACACCTCAAGTCATGCCCATGGTATCCTGTCCCTGGTTGCCACCCGAGTTAGTCCCTGGGACGGCATGATGATGAGCAGATGTTTACAAACCCATTCACCACTGAGCCACTGCTGCCACACACTCCTTACCTGCTGTTACCGTCACATCCTGGTGTGTTAGTGGCACATGGCTACACCTAGGTGTCCAGGTGTCCCTCACCCAACATCATAGGTTGTGATGAGGCCTTTCAGAGAAGATGTGATGGTTGCGGCAGGTAAAGTGTGCATGGGTCCATGTGGTGTGCTGGCTGTCACCACTGAGTTTCTAAGAAAGTCCACAGCAAACAGCCTTTGGCTTGGAATCAGTCCAAGATTGCTGGATTGGCATCCAGATTGGGCAATCCCAACCTAGGGCTATTGGTCTGTGTCGTCCATACAGGACAACATGAGACTTGGGGAAACATGGGCCTTTTGACCCATGCATACAGCCCCAATGAGAATCCTGCACTCGTGAGAATCTCTTTCTGTGCAAATATGCTGTGCAAATTTTGCAAATCTTTTGACTTAAAAAAAACCCCACAGGAAACAGAAAAATGCTGTTTTCTACACAAAAACACTTGGTGCAGATTTTGTGCAGAATAAGTCCTGAACCATGAATAGTGTTCAAAAGCTACACAGTTTTTGCAGATTTTCTTGTAGAGGGGAAAAACTGTCCCCCCCCCCCCCTTTTACTTCCTTTGAGAATGAAATTAATAAAGAATTGTGCTCTTGTTTCACATGTTCCAGGGCTATCATCTGGAAAACCTTTGTTCCCATTAATTCTCAAAGGTGTAAAAACTTATTTGGCCTACTCTTCCATAGACTTCTATTTTGAAAATTGCTTCTGTGCCTTAGAAGTCTTTAATGACACATAATAATATATTATTGTGGCTCTGGCTGTATAAAATGTATATGACTCACTTTTATTAATATTCAGCAAGGCATTAAAAAGACCTTATATACAACCCTGAAAACAAACCATTTCTTAGATGTACTTTTGTGGCTTTCAGAAATTCAATTAAAAAGAAGCAGGTCTCTTTACTCTTGGCTTTCAGCATGTTAGTTTCATCTTTAACTAGTGAATTAAAAATGAAGGTGACCCAACAACTTTATATTCAGCTGAATATCACATCGCAAATTTCTTAAAGTTTGAGAGTGGTAGAATTAGCTGAATGTACTGTAAATTGTTAATCAAATATCCCACCCTTGGAAAGGGGAAAAACCCCTTTTTAGAGCTTTTAAAAAACTGAGAATCAACATAATTAAACAAGTTTACAACTGCTTTAAATTTGTGGTGTCAGTATGAAGTTTTCTTTCAAGACTGCAAGGTTAAGTCACACTGCAGAAATAATGCAGTTTGACAACACATTAACTGCCATGACTCAATGCTTTAGAATTCTGGGAATTATGGTTTTGTGAGATATTTAGTCTTCTCTTACAGAAAGCTCTGGTGTCACAACCAACTACTATTCCCAGTATTCCCCAAGATTGAGCCAGGGCAGTTAAAGTGGTGTGAAACTGAAGTGTTTCTACAGTGAGGATGCAGCCCTAGTGACTGCATAACATAAAAAAAAAAACCTTCAAGGATTTAGTGCTAGCAACCTTCTCAAGCTCTCTAATCGCTAGTCAGTATTGTTGCTGTTTGTTTGTTCACACTCGCTCTCTTCCTCCATCTCCTCTAAAATGCAAACATTTTTCTTCCCTTTTTGCTCTCCATTAGACTTGCAGTTGATTATGAAGAAGTATTGTAAGTAAAGCTCATTTGATATGTCTTACAGAGAAGATGAAGCTTGTTTTATTCTGTGCTAGAATCTGCTTGTGTGCCTGGGCATTGGACTGGTTGTTGTTCAGCTTCTGCCTTACTATTTTGATTACTATGCTTGAGAGATGCACCGTTATGGAAGAAGCCACCTTGGATCCCATTTTGGGAGAAAGGTGGCATATAAATGAAGTAAATTAATCAATATGAAATAAATACTGTATGTCCCACATTTGCCCACAAACACTAGCCAAAATGATTAGCAGAAAAACCCAGAGATAGAAAATAGAGTTTTTAAAAGACAGTTTGATATGTAACTCATTACAGAGCTCCCAAATCTGACTCAGTATAATTAAAACCACAGAATCATAGAATTGCATTGCCAATGTTAGCTTTTGATTTATTGGAGGATGGCCCTTCAAAAAGTTACAAAATGGATCAAGCTTTTTAAATATATATATTTTAAAATGGCCCAAGAAAAGTTTTCAGCCCCCAAAAGTATGAAGATAAGAAATAAGCATATCAACCATTGTACCAAATGCTATCTTTATTTGCAAAAAGAATATTGTTATACCATTGTTACCACAAAAATAACCCATCATCTATGGTGTGTTACTTCCAAATGCTAGAGTGTACTGTGCATCACAGCTGAATCACAATGGCATGAAGAAATAGCTTTAAGGAGTCTAGATTTCCTAGGGAGGTCTGGCAAAGACTGACCTTGAAAAAAATAATAATGTAGAGCTTCTCACACCATTGGGATTCATGGGAATTATCATATGATATAGTGATCCCAGGAGGTCTTTCAGAAAAACAGTGCATTTTTATAAGCTGTATGTTCTGTACAGGAACACAGAGGACTGAGGCAAAGATATGGTTGCATTTTGAGCTGTGCTGGACACAGAAAGCAAAGTGGACAACAGTTAAACAGATGCAAAAGTTTTAGTTTGCATCATTATTTTAAAGCACATAACAAACACTAGCAAAAATCTCCAAAGACATTCAGGAGCATATTATAGTTACTTGCAGTCATGGTTTGGATGCCCTGCAGGAACGACACAGCAGAACAAATCAAGGAACAGAGGCAAGCTGCAGTTTCATTTCCTTCCCCTGAAGTTTGTTTTCCTTGGTGGAGAATTTTGATTTTTTAAAAAAAAAATCCTTGAAGGATGTCTACAAATATATCCCTGTTAGGTGTGCAAATCTTAATTTTGTTCACACATAAAGAAAACTACATTTCAAAAGTTTACTAACCATTGAGCGACATTACAAAAGTTTCTGCACATTTTCATTTCTTTTTCACATTTCAAGACTTATTTGTGAAATATGCATTTGAGAAAAAAGATTTCCCACAGAAATCAGTGGGATGGGGTTTGCACAAAATGTTCAGTTTTCTGTGTAAAGTGTATCTGTGTAAATTAGCATAAATGCATTTTTCAACAAAAAGGCATAAAATGCAAAGAAATCAAAAAACAAAAAAGCACCAAACTCTCAGCAGTTGAATATTTTCTTAATAAGGTATCTCTGTCTGTCAAGATACATTTTAGTGTTGAGGAAAAGTAATGCTGTGTTATTCTTTATTCCAAAGCTCTGTGTTCTTCATGTGTCAAAAAATTACCAGGTATCTTGTTTTCAAAATTGAAGAGAAATGACTTGAAGGTATTTTATGTGTCTGTTTAGAAATGTAGTGTGTGCTAGCAAAATTAGACACATGTTTTCCAGTTACTCTGAAACCTTTCACTGAAATCTGTAGACTGCTAAAAAAAAATTGTGTGTGTGATATTGTCCAACTTAAAGTCACATATTTTAAAAGTAAACATGTATCTTTTCCCTCTTAGACATTTATTCTGGCCCAAGGTTTGTCTGCATATGATAATGCAACATATAGAAAAGAATTTGAGCTATTTCACTGTAACAGTAGTTACAGTGAAAAAATAACAATGACCAGAATCCTCTCTCACATTCTTTGTTAGGTAGCTTTAGGTATACTTAGCTATGTAGCAAAGGAAGTAAGAAACACCATTA
Organism: Sceloporus undulatus; assembly: GCF_019175285.1. NCBI lineage: Eukaryota > Metazoa > Chordata > Lepidosauria > Squamata > Phrynosomatidae > Sceloporus > Sceloporus undulatus. Next base: position 241,691,489 of record NC_056525.1, read on the forward strand.
GAAGACATTTGTGAATTTTGGCAAATCTTTTAAAAATGAATTGAAATAATTATCTCCCTTTGTACTGTTCAAATTCAAATTCAGGCTTAATTCCCTGTGAGGAATCTAACAGAAATCTAACCATTTGCATCCTTTTCTAGCAACTAGTGAATATGGTTGCAGGAACAAATCCATTGGACTTGACATTCTCAATGGAGATGTCTATTTTTTTAAATCTTCTTGATATGAAGAGATTAAAAATCAGGAGGGTCTAGAGAAAGACAGTGTGGTATAGTGGTTTGAATGTTAGACTAGGACTCTGGGAAATTAGAATTCAAATCCTCACTCAGTTTCAGAAACTCTCAGTTTCAGAGGATGGCATTGCAAAACTCCATCTGAACAGATCTTGCCAAGATAGATTCACCTTAGGGTCCCCATAAGTCAGAAATCAAACACGAATTAAACAATGGGAGGTGGGGGGTGGAAACTCTAATTCAGCCTCCCCCTTTTTTTTGGTTAATAATGTGGTTTCAAGTATTTTCTGACTTATGCTGACCCTAAGACCCTATCACAGGCTTTCCTTGGCAAGATTTGCAACTCTGGTCAAAAACATGCATAGCCATCCAAAGTGAATCTTTTTTGGTTTCTTTCACAATACAATTCACTTTACATCTCTTTTCATCCTGATTTTGAAAAAAAAAAAGTGACTATGGGTGAATATTTTTTTTTAAAAAAGAATTCAAATGGAAGGGTCACGTGGACCTCTTTCTTATGCCACATTGAACATGTGAGCTGCTTTGACCTGTGGAGTCCCTCTGCAGAGGTGAGTCCAGATCGGTTAACACCACTGAAGTGGTTGTCAAGATGAGGGAAGATGATATGTTCTGCATAATGTTGAAACATTGATGTCTGCTCCATTCCTGCCCATTGGAATAAATTCCAGTCAGGTTCTCCAGCTCAGCCTTAGCAATGGGCATTGCTCAGCAATCTGAATTGCTAAGTGGAGATGCATGTCAGGCAATGAAGACATTCTCTTCTGAGTGAGCTTTGGCATGGTTATTGTTGCTATGGAGACTATCTTCCGCAAGACACCTGTGACATCTGCCTTGCTTTGTTTATGGCTCTCTAGGAGCATGATCCCGTCCTAACACCACAGAGAATGGAAAAAGACTCTAATGGGCATGCAGAGAGACACCCACCATTGTAAAAACAATATTACATTTATTGCAGATTGGCTTTTTAAAGAAGAGGGATTGCCTTAGTCTTTATGGAATAGCATCCATTAGTCACCTTGAAATTCAGGAATCCCACTGTGAGAAACCTAGTCCCGAACAATTAAGAGTTGGTTTTCCAGAAAGTAATGAATAGGGATGGAAAAGATAATTCATTACGCTTGCCTTTCCTTATGGCTATATCCATATATTTTTTTTCCTTCTTACTGCACAGCTGTCAGCAAAACGCACTGTACCTTTCCTCAGACACTTGCACATTTGCGAGACTTGGGATACATTTCTGAGAGAAAATAATGCACACAAAATTGTGGGGAAATTGTACACATTTGGAAAAATGCACGCAGGCCATTTTTTTAGTCAATGTCAAAAACGTGCACAAAATACATATCTTAGAATAATATAATGCAGAAAGTCTGTGCTTTGTTCATTGTCTCAGAAAAAAACAGTGGGGTTATTTTACTCAAGTTTTGCATCTTGTCCATTGCTGCGAGGACAAGAGGCAGGAATATCTAGTTATGTGACCCCTGAGCATGTTTTAACTTCTGTATTTTGCAAATTTTATCAAGGTTTCCAATGTTTTCAAGAGCCACAATCTGGGAAAAGGGCAGGATATAGATGATGATGATGATGATGATGATGATGATGATGATGATGATGATGATGA
>NC_056525.1:241693373-241695411 GCF_019175285.1 Sceloporus undulatus
CATAAAAATAATGTATACATTGTGACAGGCAGGTCTACCAAAATACAGGTGAGGATGTGTGTCTGTGATATGGGGAGCATGAGAGAGAGAACACGAATTTCTTATAACCTGGCTTAGAAACAGAATAGAATAGAATAAGAATGCCAGTGGGAAATTCAGAAACTGAAATGAGAACAAGACTGACAGATTTTCCCATCCCTATTAGTGAATAATTCAGGTTACAATGGATGATGCTCCCTTCCCTGCCTGTAAAAATGGAGAGAAATTATTTTTCATTTTGGTTCTAACTTTTATTGGAAAATCTCTAGATGCTTTTAATCAGGAATACATAGGCGGGGGTCTGGGGGGTGGTTTCCACATCCATGTGGTGGTGACCCTTCTCTAGGTCTGCAAAGGAGTCAACCAAGATATGGAACCTGTTACAAGGATAAATTTTAGCACCTTGGGTAGTTCCTTTATCATTCAGGCAGGAACCCAAAACAGATCCATTGCTCTACTGACATCAGACATCAGACTTCTACTGGAATTGCACCAAAGTGAAATATTTGATTGGTAGAGAAATGTGAAGTTCCTTATGTATGGCTTTACTTTGACATCATTCAGACTCATTGCCCTCATCATCTGGAGGTCCTGCTGAGAGGACAGGGGAAGGCTATTTTATTTGGCCTGTGCAGACATGGCCTTTGTGACATCTTCTAGAAACACCCTTTGACATTTTTTTACATCTTTGAAAGTCTTTCCAGTGTTAGATACCTCTTGTACATCATTTTGTAAAATATGTTCTTTGAGATCATAACGCATAGTAAATTTTAAGGATTTTGTCCATTATTTTCACACTGTTACGAATGGATTTTGAGCACCAATATTTTATGTCTATTTTATCATACATTTCATCATATGCTCTCAAACAATGCTAACTAATCAAATCAACACCTTAGGATGACCTAAGTCCCAGACCTAACTAGGTGCTCTAAACACTGCCCACAAACAGTCATGAAGGATCTCACTGTTTAGTTCATGTAATTCCACAGCAGCTAGTGAAGAATGTGAAGTCGAATGCTTTCATGGCCAACATCCAGATGCTGGAGAAATGTCAGGAAGAAACTCTTCTAGAACATGGCCACATAGCCCGAAAAACCCACAAAAAACTATAGTGAAGAATGCACTGTCAGGAATGAGTTCACATTAAGTATATTCTGTACATATACTATCAAAGCAGATGATATTTGGTGCTTTAGACACAATTCCAAGCGAGGGAGGAATTAGAAAATCATGGATTTGGAAGAGATCCTCAAGGGCTATTCATTCCAACACTACCATGTAGGAAGACTCAATCAAAGGACTCCCAACAGATGCTCATCCAGCCTCTGTTTGAAAACCTCCAAAGAAGGAGGCCACATCTCTCCAAGACAGTGTATTACACTGCTGAATAGCTCTTGCTATCAAAAAGTTCTTCCTAATGTTTAAATGGAATGTCATTTCCATTGCCCCATGTCATAGTATCTAGAGCAACAGAAAACAACCTTGCTCATTCCTCCATATGACACCCTTTCAAATGTTTAACCATGGCTTTGATGATATCCTTTTGGAAATCAATCTCAGCCAAAACATTAAGATCTAGCAAATTCCTCACTTGCTTCGAAAACAATTTCATTGTCCAAAAGGTGGAAGAGGCAACAAGGGAATCAGCCATTTTAGATCTGATTGTAACAAACAGGGATGGCCTGGTTAATGGGGTGCAAGTGATGAGATTCTTAGGCGAGAGTGACCATGTTCTCCCAGAGTTTGTTATAAAGTGGAAAGGAGAAGCCAGGCATAGTCAGATACACATTGTACACTTTAGGTAAGCTGATTTCAATAAACACCGGAAAATACTGGCAGTGATCCTATGGTAAGGAATACTAAAAGAGATGGCAGTTCAGGATAGATGGGACTTTCTCAAAAGGGAGATACTGAAGGCACAATTTCAAACTGTTCCAATAGGGAGGAAAAATGGGGGGTGTCTCAAGAAGCCAAGATGGATGACTAAGGAACATTC
>NC_056525.1:241700411-241704738 GCF_019175285.1 Sceloporus undulatus
CGGACTGCTCTGGAAGGCTCTGGAAGTTGGTATATAAAGCTAGTCTGCTAGCTCCGCCCCCTTGTGACTCACAGATGTGACTCACAGAAGCTCCACCCCTTCAGCACAAGCACACGGTCTCAAGCACACGGTCCCAAAATGGCTGCCAAGCAGCTCCTCTCCTTCTCCTCTCTCTGGCCGGACTGAAGAAGGAAATGGTAGGACCACTGCATGGAGAAGATAGCAAAATGCTAACAGAGGACAGAGAAAAGGCAGAATTACTCAACACCTTCTTTTCCCCAGTCTTCTCAAAAAAGGAAAAGGATGCTCAGCCTGAAGAAATGGAGCAGAGGACACAATAGGAGAAATCCGGCACAGAATAAGTAAAGAGGAAGTACAGGAATACCTAAATGAATTTCAGTCTCCAGGACCAGATGAACAACATTCAAGGGTATTAAAAGATTGGCAAATGTAATCTCAGAGCCATTGGCAATAATTTTTGAGAATTCCAGGAGAACAAGAGAAGTCCCAGAAGACTGGAGGAGGGCAAACATTGTCCCCATCTTCAAAAAGGGGGAAAAGGAGGATCCCAACAATTATTGTCCAGTTAGTCTGACATCAATACCAGGAAAGATTCTGGAGCAAATCATTAAATAGAGTCTGTGAACATCTAGAAAGCAATTTCATAATGACAAAAAATCAACATGGGTTTCTGAGAAACAAGTCATGCCAGACTAATCTGATTTCCTTTTTTGATAAAATTATCAACTTGGTAGACAAAGGGAATTCTGTGGATATAGTATATCTTGACTTCAGCAAGGCCTTTGACAAGATTCTCCATGACATTCTTGCAAAAAAGCTAGTAAAATATGGGCTAAACAATGCAACTGTTAGGTGGATTTGTAATTTGTTGACCAGCCAAAACCAAAGGGTGCCCAACAATGGTTCCTTTTCATCCTGGACAGAAGTGACCAGTGGGGTCCCACAGGGCTCTGTCCTGGGCCCAGTGCTATTCAACATCTTCCTCAACCAAGTGAATGCGGCAATCTGGAGCGCCTGCTATCAGCTGCGCCCTTTCCTGGAAGTATAGGACCTAGAAACTGTTGTACATTCACTGGTAACCTCACGACTTGATTTCTGTAATGCGCTCTACATGAGGCTACCCTTGTGCCTAGTCCGGAAACCTCAGCTAGTGCAAAATATGGCAGCCAGGCTGGTTGCCGAAAAAACTAGGAGTAACCGAATAACACCCATCTTAAAATCTCTTCACTGGCTGCCTATTAGTTTCCGGGCACAGTACAAGCTGTTGGTTATAACCTTTAAAGCCCTACATGGCTTGGGTCCAACCAATTTGAGGGATCGCCTGCTTCCATATAATCCGCCCCGCACCCTCAGGTCCTTTGGGAGGAATCTATTGCAACCTTTAAAAACCAGACAAACTGCTACCTCCCAGAGGGCCTTCACTGCAATTGCTTCCAAACTATGGAACGGCCTGCCGGACGAGATCCGTCAAATTGCCAGCTTAAACAGCTTTAAAAAAGCTGTCAAGACGGATCTCTTCTGGCAGGCCTTTCCTGAATAAAAGTGCCTGGCCACAGAATAACTGCCCCTCACATCATGTATTATCCCACCGCTCTGTCTTCGTTGTATTTTTATTGTGTTTTTAATAGATATTTTAACTGTAACATGTTTAATCCTGTTTTAAGGGGTGGAATTTGGGACATAATTTTGCAAATGTAGATATTTTAGTATGTTGTGAGCCGCTTTGATTGTCTTGTCACAGAAAAGCGGGATAAAAATAAAAGTTTTATTATTATGTATTAATGACTTGGATGAAGGAATAGAGAACATGCTTATCAAAAATGCAGATGACATCAAATTAGGAGGAGTAGCTAATACCGCAGATGATAGGACCAAAATTCAAATTACCTTAATAGATTAGAAAGCTGGGCCAAAACTAACAAATTGAACTTCAACAGGGAGAAATATAAGATACTGCACTTAGGTAGAAAAAAAATGAAATGCATAGATCTAGGATGGGGGACACCTGGCTTAAGGACTATGTGTGTAAGGGATCTAAGAGTCCTAGTAGACTACAAGTTGAACATAGTCAACAGTGTGATGCAGCAGCTAAAGATGCCAGTGCTTTTTTTAGGCTGCATCAATAGAGGTATAGTGTCTAGATCAAGGTTGGTAATACTGCTTTGGGGATGCTTTAATTAAGAGTTTCTGCATGGCAGGGAGTTGGACTGGATAGCCGTTGTGGTCTCTTCCAACTCTATGATTCTATGATGCGTTGGCCTGATTTAAACGGGTCTTTGTGCCACCCATCACGTGCTAGGGATTGGCTGAGGATGCAGCGTCCATACTGGCCTCACCCCTAGCACATGACGTGGGCGTCAAAATGGCAGTGCCCTGTACACATGGGCGCCAGCATTTTGACGTAATGGCTGCGCCGTGTCCAAACAGTGCGGCTCAGCCATTACGTCTTGGCATCGCTGAAGGGTACTTGTGGTGCCCTTTCAGGGGCGCCGGAGCTCTTTCTGCCATACGTATCGCTGGTGCAGCCTTTAAACGGCCGCACCAGTGATACAGAGAGAAAGGAGCCAAGCCGCTTTCGGGTGTCCTTGGGGCATGAAGGACACCCCTTTCCAGGCTCAAGACCTGGAAAAGCGGTGGATTGGGGCCTTCGAGGGTGCCATTGTGGCTGCTGAGGCCCTGATCCATCGGAGAAAGGGGCGGGTGCAGGCCACCCCAAAGGGGTGGTCTTTATCCCGCCATTGTCACCCTTTAATCTTCTTTTCTCTTGGCTAAACATATCCAACACCCTAAACCACTCCTCACAGGGCAAATTTTTCAAGACCTTTTACCATTTTGGTTGTCCTTCTTTCAACATGCTCCAGCTTGTCAATGCCACTTTTGATTTGTGGTGCCCAGAAAAGGACACAATATTCCAGGTGAGGTCTAACCAAAGCAGAATATAGTGGCACTATTACTTCTCTCAGTGTTCTGGTGGAAATGGCCCTCAGTTTTGAACACAGCCAAGCACTATGAGGTCAACAAATTCATATATCCATGGAAATAATTATGGAGCTGAGCACTTTCACTAATTTGATTCCTCCATTAGAACAATCCGGATTATCAGCTTCACCTACCATGGGAGTTTGATACTAAGCAGGGGTCATATGACAATGATTGAAGCAGTCATGGGTAGAGATTACATTTGGCTTTATTGAATTATATAGCATATTGACTTTTATTGCCTGGCAACAGTAACTGCATTCAGGAAGCATGACACATTAATAATAAAAAATAAACACACAAGAAACAAATGGCTCTTTAAGTTAATTATTACATTCATTTCAAAGAAGTGCTGGGATTGACATGGTCAACAGCCACTTCATAACACAGGTTTTTATGGAATGCTTTTCTGCCATCCCCTGTTTGAAAATCAAAAAGTTAGACCTAGATATAAGCCTAGATAATAAAATTATTTAGCTGTTTGTGTTTGGATCTAATGAACACTCAATTCTCAGCCCTGGAAACTCACTAAGCGACCTTGGGCAAGTCATATTCTCTCATCCTCAGACAAACCTCCTCTGAACCCATCTGGCCAAGAAAACCATGTGATAGGTTTGCCTTAGGATCACATCCTCCACTGCCATCCTGATGTTGAACAGGGGATCAGACTACATGTCCTCTAGGATCCTACATATTCCTATGTATTCCTTCATAGCAGAAGGATGTTGGACTGGATGGTCCTTGAGGGTCCCCCCAACTCTACCATTTCTTCTTGGGGCTGCAACCAAAGCTTTTTTTGTTGAGACTGGTGTTGTTGTTGCTTTCTACCTTCAAGTTTTTTCAAGTGAAGGAATGTTCTTTAAACCCCTGCAAGGTCACTTGTAGCTCCTTTTTATGCCATGGAAAGGGCAGATCTGGGCCGTGTGGTACAGTTGCTGCAGCCCTGATCTGTCACAGATGGAGGTGGCTGCAGGCCGCCCCTTTAGGGGTGGTCTGCACAGCCCCTAAATTAGATGGAAGGAATTTGTTATGGGGTCATGCTGCTGTTGTTGTGTGCCTTCAAGATGACTCTGGACTCATCTGCACTGTAGAAATAATGGCTCAATGCTATGGACTTTTGAGAGATACTTTGCCTTCTTTGTCAGAGAACTCTGGTGCCACAACAAACTAGAAATTCCAGGATTCCATAGCATGGAGCCATGGAATTTAAAGCATTTTCAAACTGTATTATTTCTGCAGTGCAGATGAGGCCTTTGAAGTATGTTGACTATATTCTATGATGATGATGATGATGATGATGATGATGATGATGATGATGATGATGATG
>NC_056525.1:241704748-241713745 GCF_019175285.1 Sceloporus undulatus
CTCAGTGTCATAGAAAATACACCTCAGTAGACAAAGAAGCACTTGAACTAAGGACTATTGTTAATCTTGAACTGGAGTAGATTCATTGAATTAGTTGTTCTTGCAGTTGTTGTTGTTGTGTACCTTCAAGTCAATTCTGATTTATGACAAACTAAAGCAAACCTATTTTCTTTGCAAGATTTGTTCAGAGGGGGATTGCTAAGGCATCATATGAGACTGTGACTTGCCCAAAGTCACCCAGTGGCTTACAGGGCCAAGCCATGATTTGAACACTGCTCTCCAGAGCCATAGTCCAATGCTTAAACCACTACATCATGCTGGGTCAGTATGTTTTACCTATTTGTTAGCTTCTCGTTGATCAAATGATTCAATCAATCTATACTAGTTGGGACTAACCAAAGTGATTCTTACAATCATAGAATCATAGAGTTGGAAGAGACCGCAAGGGCCATTCAGGCCAACCCCCTGCCATGCAGGAAATCTAAATCAAAGCATCCCCGACAGATGGCCATCCAGCCTCTGTTTGATGACCTTCAGGGAAGGAGACTCCACTACACTCCAAGGGAGTTTGTTCCACTGTCGAATAGCCCTTTTACTGTCAGGAAGTTCCTCCTAATGTTGAAGTGGAATCTCTTTTCCTGGAGCTTGCATCCATTGTTCCGGGTCCTAGTCTCTGGAGCAGCAGAAAACAAGCTAGCTCCCTCCTCAATATGACATCCCTTCAAGTATTTAAACAGGACTATCATATCACCTCTTAACCTTCTCTTCTCCAGACTGAACATCCCCAGCTCCCTAAGTCGTTCCTCATAAAACATGGTTTCCAGACCCTTCACCATTATAGTCGCTCTCCTCTGGACATGCTCCAGTTTCTCAATGTCCTTTTTGAATTGTGGTGCCCAGAACTGGACACAGTATTCCAGGTGAGGCTTGACCAAAGCAGAATAGAGTGGCACTATTACTTCCCTTGATCTAGACACTATACTTCTATTGATACAGCCTAAAATCGCTTTGGTCTTGTTAGCTGCCATATCGCACTGTTGACTCATGTTCAACTTGTGGTCTACTTGGACTCCTAGATCTCTTTCACACATAGTTTCATTCAGCCAGGTGTCCCCCATCCTATATCTGTGCATTTCATTTTTCCGCCCTAAGTGCAATACCTTACATTTCTCCCTGTTGAATTTCATTTTGTTAGCTTTGTCCCAGTTTTCACAAAAAGTCAACATGAGTTTTAGAAAAACAATTCATGCCAGACAAACCTGATCTCTTTTTTTGATAAAATTACCAGCTTGATAGATGAAGGGAGTGCTGTGGATATAGTATATCTTGATTTCAGTAAGGCCTTTGACAAAGTGCTCTATGATATTCTTGCAAATAAACTTGTAGAACGTGGGCTAGACAAGGCAACTGTTACATGGATTTGTAGTTGGTTGATTGGGCAAAGCCAAATGGCTCTTTTTCAGCATGGAGAGAAGTGACCAGTGGGGTCCCACAGGGCTTTGTCCTCGGCCCAATGCTATTCAACATCTTTATCAATGACTTGGAGGACAAAATTGAGGACAGACTTATCAAATTTGCAGATGACACCAAATGAGGAGGAGTAGCTAATACCCCAGAGGACAGGATCAAGATTTAAAATGACCTGAACAGACTAGAAAACTGGGCCAAAGCTAACTGGTCCTAATCTACAAGTTCCTTGCATATTTACTGTTTTTTGTTTGTTTGTTTGTTTTGTGGGCAATGAAGAAGGAATCATTTCACAAGAATGAATGTTATGGTGATGAATGTTGCAGCAATATTTAGAGCAATGCAAGCTTTCCCTGTTTCCTAAAACACACAAGTGCAGTAGAAGGTCATAATCATGATCAGATTTAAAGCTTGTTCATCCTGCTGAGTAAATAATCATTTAAAACTCTTTATTCCCCACAGAACACAATGAAAGCACTTTGTGTTTCCCACCTCTGTTGTCTAAAAGCATTTCCAATCCTGCAGAACAGTAGGAGAAAGACATATAATAACAGTAATATGGAGAGAGTGGCTCTCAGCACTGACTCAAACCCTGTTAGTAAAAGTCAGTTCTGGCACCCTGGGAGAGAGAGGGGAGAAAAATAAACTTGGCTGAAAAATGTTTTGACATTCCCAACAACAGTAATATCAGACCAGAGTCTTCACCCAAATGTCAGTTTGGGTGATGTGTCAGTGTGGCAACTGGTAGGAGGAATACACTTTTCCTTTCTGTGCATGCACACTCCCAAATGGTGTAAGACCTTTTGCATTCACCCCCAATGAATTGGCCAGCATTATGCACACTTTAATAAAATGCTTAATGCGGTACCCATGGAACACAAGCCTGCTAAGAGCAATTGCTGGAATACCACCTGGGCCAAAATCCTGAATCAGTTGTGTGAAGTATAACTATTTTACATACATAGCTCCCTGCTAAGTTGCTGTGCGGTTTGTCCTAATACTTTGGGGTGCCCCAAATTTTCCCCTTACCTTGCTCTATTCTTGCAGCTGCCTTCTCATGCAGTCTATATTGGTCACCTGGCAGTGCTACTGAGGTTGGAATGAGATGCCCAGCCATGTTATCAACACTGGGCACTTTGTTCTCACCTCATACTGACTTGCACCCTTAGCAGCAGCAGCAGCAGCAGCAGCAGCAGCAGCAGCAGCAGGCAATGGATAGGGACTGTGAGTGAAAAGGCAGTCACTGCCATTGGAAACCAACAGCAAAAGATGAATTTTTAAAATGCAGGTTAAGGGGAGGAAGCCCTGAATAGTGTATAGGAGCTATGAAATTAGTCTGATCTGGGGTTTTACCCCAGTGTCATGTAAGCAGTAGGGTGCCAGCATGGCATAGTGATTTGAGCATTGGGCTATGACTCTGGAGACCAGGGTTTAAATCCCTGCTCAGCCATGTAAACCCACTAAGTGACCTTGGGCAAGTCACACTCTTTCAGCCTCAGAGGACGGCAATGACAAACCCCTCTCTAGACAAACTTGTCAAGTAAACCCTGTGGCCTTAGGGTCGCCATAGGTCAAAAAAGACATGATGACAAATGACATGTGAGCTGTGATTCCTGGAGGAAACTTGGGATAAAACACCCATCAAGACAAGGTTGTGGTGCATGGGGATGGTGAGGGGAGACCAAGCAGTGGGGATTGCCTCATGTCCGATGTAGTTAACTGAAGAAAGGAGAAGAGGAATGATGTCCTTATTCCTCTTCTCCTTGAGAACTTCATTGGGGACATGAGACAGTCCCCCACTGCTTGGTCTCCCCTCTCCATCCTTGGCAGCTTGACAGTTGTCAGGGTAGAATTATGGACAGGGTGTGAGGGGTTAGAGAATAGTGTGAGTCACTGAAGGGATTCCAGCCCCACTAACACCAGTGTGAGCACACATCTTGGGACATTGTGCAAGGTGGCACCTCCCACCGCTTCTAGTCTAGACTGGGGACAAACATGGCTGCATTCTTCCTAGAAAATAAAGTGGCCAGCACACTCTAGTTTTTTTTATTTATTCCCTTTTAAATAATTTATTTTTTGTATTGTAAAGCATAACACCCAGCAGAATTGACAATAACCTTTTCACCTATTATCCCTTTCCACTCAGCAATTAATTCTACAAAAACAAAGAGTGAAAGGAAAGGTGTAAAAATATAGTAATAGTATCCGTAATAAAATTGCAACTGTTAAATGAAAAACTTTTGAGAGTGGACATAAGTGGCACTTCTAAGTCAGAAACCCACTGTGGCTGCAATCCTATACCCCTCTTACTGACCATACTTACTGTATGGTCTCAGAAGCCCCCTTCCCCATGGTCTTTATGTGCCTCATGAGACTGGCCAAGATCAGAGAAGTGTCTGGCTATGTCCTCAAATCTAGACATGAAAAGATGGTATAATCCAGACTGGTGCTTTGCACTGGCCTGGCTACATGCTAGGGTTGCCCGGAGGCAGAGCGTCTGCACGCCCTGTAACCCTAGCATGTGGCGCCGGAGTAATCATGGTGGCCTCCCATCTACACATGGGCCGCCATGATTATGTCATGCACGTACCGCGTCCAAACAGCACGACGCATGTGTGAAGTCTCTGTGCTGCCCCTGGCCGCTTATGGTGGCCTGGCTGCAGCACGAGAAGGAGCTCCAAAATGGAGCTCCTTCTGGGCATGCGCCTCATTCCCACAGCCACCAAACAGCTATGGGAATGACACCAGGGAAAAAGGGGTTGGATGGCCCCTTTCTCCCATGGCTGTGGCTCCCAGGGTGTCCAGGGGCATGAGCCCCAAGGACACCCCTTTTTCACTTTGCCGCTTCTCCATGGTCCGGAAAAACTCCGGATTGGGGCTGCAGGGCTGCCCATGAGGCTGCCCTGTCCACAACCTGGAGCTAAAAGGGGCAGGTGCAGGCTGCCCCAAAGGGGCAGTATGTACTGTGCTAATGATAGCAGCACTGAGATCCATCAGAATCATCTGGAGGTTTCATCACTGATGTAATCATTTTGTTTCTGGTTACAGAGATGTAACCAGATATTTTTCTGATCCTGCAGCTACACATAAGAATCAGAATAGCCATGAAGGGAAGAGGGTGTGTGTCTTCTGATATTGTATTGTAAGTCCACAGGGGCTCTTTGGTCATTGCATAAGGATGAAGGGAATACCAATACAGTACCACAGCACTGAAAAAAGTCATACACAGATGTAAGGGGTGTATATTGCTAACAGAATGTCATGCCATCAGACAGAATACATAGGGATTCAAACCCAGACCCTAGCCCTAACTCTAACCCAGACTGACACTTTAAAATGATCTTGGTAGCAGGCTGATGGCCAGTGTAGATTTTTAAACATAGTTATAATGTAATAAGGCACTCTGGTCAGTATTAACTACTGTATTCTACAGCTTCCAAGTTAGCCTTAAAATACTTCCTTTTAGAGTAATAGCAATAGTAAGTACTTTTCAATACTACTTATCATTCCACTTAAACACTCCTAAGTGTGTAAGCCAATTGCTGCCAACAAGATGGGTATTCATTTTAGTAACCTCAGAAGGATGCAAGAATGAGTCGGCCCTGAGCCCCTGGCTGGTATTGAACTCACAACCTTGTGGTTTGTGAGTGAGTGGCTGCAGTACTGGCATTTAACCACTGTGCCACCAGAGCACATTCTAGTAATCTGGGGTGGGAAACATTAGAGTCTCCAGATATTGTTGGACAACAAGTCCCAGCAACCTTAGTAATCATAACCAGTGATGAGGAATACTGGGAGATGTAGTAACAGAGATATGTGAGGCCAAGAAACACTATGTGGCCAAGATGGCAAAGGTGATTAATGAGGAGGACCACACAAGCTAGGAGAGGATGCAGCTGTTTGCTTTTGCCTGAGCCTATTGGGAAGGATGAGACTATGTCCTCCTCCTCCTCTTCTTTCCCCCATCCTAAGATAATTGAATGCAAGTATTTTGTATTTTGAACTCAGATTGTAACAACTGAAGTAAACTGGAGAGTGAAGGGGTAAAGTGAGAAGAAGAGAAAGAAACTGGGACATTTTAATAAAGATCTTTAAAAAGTGGGATCAGTTGGTAGTGTCCTTACCAAACTGGAACAGTGGAAAACTATGCTTTGCCATCCTTGCTAACAGATTTGGTGCTTCCAAGCAAAGACCAGGTCCTGTTTAATTGGTGTTTTAAGGTGCATGCACTTGCCTGATATTCATAGAACAAGAATCAATTTGAAGCAACAGCAAAATCCCAGATATTTAGTACACCACAGATCTTATTATACATTACTGTACACTGGTCAATACTTTTCTTGTCTTACAGTTGAAAACATCTCCCCTGAGAAATGTGCCTTGTGTAACCGATGAACTAATAGTTGTTCTGTAATGAGAGAGACAGTACTCTAAATCCTTTATGACAAGGGCGAATTTATCCAACCATATTACATTTCTTACTTATCTGCATTCTCTGCTGATACATTTTCTTTCTTCAGTAGGTGAAATAGGATTGATTCACAGCCTCATTTTACAGCGTCAAAGAGACCAAAGGCTGCATTTGTCAAAGGGATTTGTTTTAAAATCATAAAAAAAAAGTTGTGGTCATTTCCTGAGAATGTGTTACAAAGGATTTGTTCCTTCTGAGGCTGGGTGAGGAGTCTGTGTGTGACTAAAACGTACAAAGTAAACGGGAGGAGAAACACAAAACAATTTAGAGTAGATATCAACTGGGCATATGATCCAGCATTTATGGGTTTCTTACATTTCCACATTTTGTTCTTTTTTTGCAGCACTTTAAAAAGTTACATTTTTGAAAACAACTCCCTGAATTTCCAAGCCACCAATAAATCATATCTGACTGAGAATTTCAGTGAAGTCCCAAAAAGTTACTTTTTTCAACTCTCTCTCTCTCTCTCTCTTCCTTGCAGCAGTGGCAGAGGTTGCATTGGGAAGCTCAAAGGGATGCATGTGGTCAGCTGACCAGCTTCAGAATGCAATGGAGGAGGGTCAGGGCAGCTTAGGCAGCTGGGTAAGTTTAGCCTGGAGGGAAAAGGGTTAAGAGGTGACAGCCATGTTTAATTATCTGAAGGAATGTCACATTGAAGAAGGAGCAAAGCTTGTTTTCTGGTGCTTCAGAGACTAGGACACAAAGCAGTGGATTTAACCTAGAGGGAAGAAATTACACATAAAGATTAGGAAGACCTTGTTGATGGTAAGAGTTCTTTGACATGGGAATATGCTGCCTCAAAGTGTGGTGGAGTCTCCTTCTTTGGAAGTTTTTAAAAAAGAGGCTAGATAGCTCTATCTATATGTTGGGCGTGCTTTGATTCTGTCTTCCTGCATGGCAGAATGAGGTCCTTGGATCTCTTCCAATTCTATTATTCTTGTAGCTGATAAGTCTCAACAGGTGCCCAAAGATTCCTGCTTTTGATGGCAGCCCTTCTTTGGCCTGCCATGTCCTGTCCTACCTAGAAACAAAAGAATATCAACATGTCTATTCTTTCCTCTGGGAGACTGAGGGTATAGCACCTGCACACAGTGAACATTAAACTGAATGTAAAGATCAAGTATGACATCCATATTTGAGGGATGCAAACACCATTTGACATGCATTTGGGCTGCTTCCCTAATGTTCCTGTGGATATTTCTACCAGCATCCTTGGGAGATGTTTCTACAAAAAGAGATAACACATTCTTCAGAAAGGAGACTGCTTCATTTACTACTTAGCATCCTAGTAGAAGTGAATAGATATGAAAACCTGTCAGACTCATTATCAATGCATTTCTTAATAGTCTCACTGGCATTCCAATTTGGTACCAGTTCTGTATCCAAGTGCAAGTTTATTCCTTCCTACATGGAAATTCACGCATTTCCATGTCCCCTCCTGCCAAAAAAAAAAGTAAAAGGGGGGAGGGGGAGTGCATATATTCACATGCATTTTACTAATGAACACTAAGTGGTAGGCTTCCCCCCCCCCACACTGACTAAAGTATGTTTGTGTCATTGTTAAAGTGTATACTTTTTAAATCATATATATTTCTGAAACTTATGCATGTTCCTGTACAAAGTTGTGCTCCATAATGCACTCAAAGCTCCAGAAATGGTAAGATGCAGTCCGTTCCATTTTTTTCAAGAACTGACCATTTATTCCCCATCCCTTACATTAGGGCAGCTCATTCCTTCTTCAGTATACTAACCAGCATGTTATTGCCATTGTGCTTGTTTTTTTTGCTTAGTGGCTCCATGTAAAGTCCAGATTGCAAATTCTTATTATTGTACTTTTCCAAATTTTGGCTATGGCCCAAAATGTAGGACTATTTCACAAACTGCTTTCTTTTTCATTCAGTGCAATTGAACTAAATATGTAACATCTTCCACAGTAGGTTCCTTAAGCGGGTTTGGGTTAACTGCAGAAATGTATTGCTTCATTTGGGGATATTTGTTTGCAATTGGAAATTTCTAGTTTTCCCTTTGTGACTCCAAATTCTTGGATGTAGACTATTCATTGCATCTCTAAATAGAAATATGTGCATGCAAAATGTAAAAGCCCATGTTCAAAGGGGAATTGGCATATCCTAGATGGCTGAGTGGCAGGCATCCTTAGTATATGGGCCACAGATTCTCATAATTGACTTTCTCTGCTCTGCTGATTTAATTACTGGGAAGAGTTTTGCTTATAAAATGAGTAGTAAGGTTTTATACATTGGTAGTTCTGTTACATTACAGTGTCACTGTTTCACAGTTTACATTTAATGCCCAAACTTGCCTTTTTTCTGACCTCGATGGCATTCTTCCATTGATCTTTTTTGGAAGGTACTGGAAAAAGTCACTTACCCTGGGCCTGAAGAGCTTAAAGAGCATACAGTCTGGACTCTGTCACTGGCCAGGTGATTTAGAACCATAAGAAACTATCTTCTGACAACCTCATCACTTGAACAAGAGAGATCAACCCTGCTGCATCAATTTATCAGTGAAACAGCAGCTTCATAGCATTTAGGGCTTGTCTAAACCCAGGAAAACTGCTGAACTCACCCCAGTCAATACTGGAAGTCCTCACAATATATGGTTACTTCCAGCAAGATATCTTGTTCTTGGCCTTTAACCCAACTTTGCCCCAAACTAAGCAAAGTCAAGAAAAAGCTCTGTGTTTCCCAGAAACCTCGGAGTGGCCAAGGTTTTGATTCAGCTCAATCTATTGTCCACATGTCAAGGATCATGCCATCCTCCTTTCCCACACTGAGCAGTGTAGGGTCACTGTGACAGTGCATCTCATCTGTCCAAGGCAGAACATTTAGGCAAAGGGGGAGAACCATTCTGGACCAACACTTGACCAAAGAAAGAGGAGCTTCAAGGTCAGCTTCATGGTATTGTGTTTTAACTGTTTTTTTATATGTTTTAATTGTGTTTTCTATTTTAATGTGCTCCTCAAGCCTTGAGGAGAGGTGGGAAAGAAATCATCATCATCATCATCATCATCATCATCATCATCATCATCATCATCATCA
>NC_056525.1:241713755-241772088 GCF_019175285.1 Sceloporus undulatus
ATAGCTGCCTCTCTTGCAGCTATTCAAGAATGGGATTTTCCCAGTCTTGAAAAGATGTGGGACAAGCCCAGAGAATCCCGGGTTGCGTATGGGCTGCATACTGCCTGGTGATGGGTGAATGCAACAAGATTCTCCTTAAGAAAGTAACATCCTAGGTCTACTCTGGCAGTGAAGCTAATGCGATATTTTCTGTAGACAGGTTACAGTGAGGCTGGGGGAAAATGGGCTTAATTGGCCCATGTAAAATGTTCTTACTGGGCCTCACTGCACCTTCCAACTCTATGATTCTATTCTCTTTTTATTTATTTATTTTTTAAAAAAGCAAAATGTCTTTTCTCATTAAGAGCAGGATACCCTTGACATTTTTGTGCAAGAGCATAAAAAGTATGTTCTTGATAATTGTGTGGGGGATTGAAGGAATGTTTTTGTTACTTGATTATATACTGTATTTGCCCTTTGTTGTTACCCACCTCGATCCTCAAAAAGGGAGAGGCGGAATATAAATAAATATGTATTATTATTATTATTATTATTATTATTATTATTTGTGCTGATGCCATAGACAATCTCCAAAGACACCCTGTCCACCTTAGGGTGAGATATTAGACAGACAGACAGAATAAAATGCAAAGATAGAGCAATGTATATAGAAGCAGCCCATGTCTCTATAACAGGCAGCTGATTCACCACAATGTCATCCAAGCTTGCTTAAAAATCAGCAGACAACAAAAACTTTTCTAGGAACTAACTTTGATGCCTCTACAATGCAAACTAATAAATCCAGACCATTCTTTCCTTTCTAAAAAAAACAACAACAAAAACCCTCCACATCTGAATGGCAGCCAGCATAGATTTACACATGGAACTAATCTGTTATGAGGATAGCAAAGAGAAATAAATCACTGATGGGTCTGAAATTTTTAGTTTATCTACTCTTTGTGTATTAGAATATTAATCTGCCTTTCTGGATCTGCATGTTCTTTTTTGTTGCTGTTGTCATAATACTTTCTCCATTTTTATTATTTTTTTAAAATATTTCTATTTTTGTGTAATTCCTGTCTGAACAGCAACAAAAGCCTCCCAAGAACAAGGGAACTACACAAATCTGTTCCTAAATCCTCCAATCTTTCGATTAAAAACCAAAAAATCCTACATTAATGTTAGCATAAACCCAATAATGGGATGCAGTCCAACTGTTTATGGCTACATTTGCTGCTCCTTTCTTTGCTAACATGAAGATTAAAAGGGGGGGATTAATCAGAAGCCCAGGGAACCTGTGTCAGACTCCATATGTTCACGATGGCCAATACATTCTTTGATCACTGAATCTGCTCTAAATGCAAGCATTATTACAAAGAAGATTAGAGGGTCCCTTTGGGATGAAACGGGGATGTTGCAGCTGCCTCAGAGACTGGCAAGAGGGCTGGCACAAGATTTGATGCTGCCTGAGGCAAAGGACACAGTGACATCTTATTCCATGTACTAAAGCTACCAGTTGTGTCTTACTTCAACATGCTCACAATGAGATTACATTTTCCATCACAACCAAAAGAAGCAGATTAGTTCAGAGGATCATGCGGCATAGACCGTACACTTCTGTCTCCCAGAGACAGAAGTGATGAGGGCTGCATCTGCACTGCAGAAATAATCCAGGTTGGCACCACTTTAATGTTGGGTAAAATGTCCCTTTAAGATATTATAAAATAATTATACAGCTGCAAATAGTGAGGAACACCAGATGCCAATCTTTAGTTGTTAGTAATGTACATAAGGACTCTGAAACTCAGAGCAGGTGTGAGTTTGGAGAGTGGGTTGTAAATATATCAGACAAGTGTGTGTTGACAGAAGTCAGAGCTTTTGTTGTATATATTGTACATATTGCAACAGGAAGGTAAAAGCTTCCAAGGACTTTGGAAGAAGTCAACTGTCAAATACTGCAATACTGCATACTGGGTTCTGCTTCTGCTTCTGTACTCTGCTGCATGTGAACTACTGTTGAGGTCAAGCACTTCAGACACTACTTAATGTTGGCACCTCTGTTTGGGTCTAGTGGTTTTGTTTTGTTTTCTTTTTGGTTATTGTATATTTGCAGTACACAAAGAAGAGCCAACATTGAACTGCTATGGTTCAATGCTTTGGAATTTTGGGAACTACAGTTTGTTGTGGCTCCAGAGCTCTCTGACAGAGAAGATCAAATGTCTCACAAAACTACAATCCCCAGAATTCCATAGCATTGAGCCATGGCAATTAAAGTGGTGCCAACCTGGATTATTTCTGCAGTGTGAATAAAGGCTAGGGAGATAAAATGGATGTGTCTGAGGATAGCCACTGATATCCCTATCTATAGCCACTTGAGGTCTTTCACTTTTCCTAATGGTTAGTTTAGATAAAAGTAAAGAGGCTCCTGGGTAGAGAAAATAGCACACCTACCCTCGTATCACAGCTTGGATTGCCAGACCAGGACTATCCCAGGCCCTGAGATTTCACTGTCAAAGCTTGTGTTATACGGATGACTTGTGATTTCATGGATTCTGTGGTAGCCCCTGGCAATGTCATTAAACATTATATATTAAGCATCAACCATAACAGTATAAGTAACAAATGAGAAAAAATAACTGTACACACATTTTTTCAGGCAGCACCTTTGCTATGAGATTCTATTCACCCACCCTGAGGACTGGAGAAAGGCGACAGGCCTTGAGAGTCACGAACAGGCCCTGAGATCTGAGACATCTAAGCCTAACATATCTTGTTGCCTTTGTTTCCTGGAATACCCTGCCTGTGTGGCCTCCAGCTCTCCAACTATACTCTCTGTTGGCTCTGCCCAGCTTCCCTTACTGTCCTTTATGTGCATAAAATATGTGCTGCAAGCTTTCAAAGCTCCACAGTGATCTTTCAAAAGCTTGCAACATGTATATTGTGCATTTTGGTTGGCCAATAAAAGTATCACTGTTATGTGGATTTTGGATGTTATGAACTTCGCTACTTCGATAACACGGCAACCTCTGGATATGTCCTTCATAGTCATATTTCTTTTTTTTTAATTATTTTTAAAGTATTTTATTTCCAGCTGATTAACAGGACAGAACCAACAGAAGAGGATTTCAACAGGTCAGAAAATCTCAGATCTGGGGAGAGATGGCACCAGCAAGAAACAGTTGAGAAACCGAGAAATCCCCAAATATGTTTGCTAATTAATGGGTGGCTGCAAGCCTCATATCCATTTCTGTGTTCTTCCTTCTTTCTTGCTTCCCTGTGCTTCTGTCTTCTCCTGTGATGGATGAGAGTTCAAACAGAGAAACTTACCATCAGGCTAAAACCATTTATCAAAAGAGTCTGGCACTCATCTCTGTGCAGATCTCAGGTCTGAGTCATGTCTTTCCTTGTGACAAAAGATGCCTCTGCTATTTGTCACCGTCTTGTTTATCTATCAAATCCCTATGTCACTTAGCATCCAGGGGTCAATGTGCAGTGTAAGGAGGTTGACTTCCAGGAAGACAATCAAATTACTCTTAGCATCAGTGCAATTGAAGAACTGGCCCTGTGCCATTTGGAATGCTCAGTTTTGACAGCAAGAGGGCACTGGTTTTCCTTGCACTTTGCAAATAGAGGATCCACCACATCACATCGCATTTGGAGATAGATTTTGATTGGCAATATCCTTTGAACCCTTTGCTGTGGGTACCTTCATAAAATCACCAAGGAGACCTTGATCAAGGCCTCTTCTGTAAAACATAACAGATGTGTGTTAAGGATTTCAGAGGCAGTCTTGAAGTAACCTTCCTTATATTGAATGACAGTGTGCAGTGGTGGTGGGCATCTTGTATTTTGCCTGAAACAGCAAAATGCCAGTTAAAAAGTTCAGCCAATTAATTTGTACTTTAAAGGAACATCTATTAAGCCTGATTTTCAAAAAGAAATCCAGAAAACCAGTATCTAGTGCAAGCTTTCATGAATTCAGTCAACTTCATCAAATGCACCTGCAGATGCATCTGAATTTCTGCATCTGGTGCAGAATGCATCCTGTAAGTATGGCCAAATCCACAAAAGCTTATGCTACAAATGTCATGTCATCTCCCTAGTTAGTCTCAAAGATGTTACTGAAATCTTTTTCTAAAATGGTTAAACAGATTAACATAGCTATCTGAAGACTTATTCCACAGGGGTCTGTCCTGGGCCCAGTGCTGTTCAACATTTTATCAATGACTTGGAGGACAAAATTGGGGGCATACTTATCAAATTTGCAGATGACACCAAATTAGGAGGAGTATCTAATACCCCAGAGGACAGGATCAACATTCGAAATGACCTGAACAGACTAGAAAACTGGGCCAAAGCTAACAAAATGAATTTCAACATGGAGAAATGTAAGGTACTGCACTTAGGGCAGAAAAATGAAATGCACAGATATAGGATGGGGGACACCTGGCTGAATGAAACTATGTGTGAAAGGGATCTAAGAGTCCAAGTAGACCACAAGTTGAACATGAGTGAACAGTGTGATGTGGCAGCTAAAAAGGTCAATGCAATTTTAGGCTGCATCAATAAAAGTATAGTGTCTAGATCAAGGGAAGTAATAGTGCCACTCTATTCTGCCTTGGTCAGGCCCCTTCTGGAATACTGTGTCCAGTTCTGGGCACCACAATTTAAAAAGGACATTGAGAAACTGGAGTGTGTCCAGAGGAGGGTGACTAAAATGGTGAAGGGTCTGGAAACCATGTCCTATGAGGAACGACTTAGGGAGCTGGGGATGTTTAGCCTGGAGAAGAGAAGGTTAAGAGATGATATGATAGCCCTGTTTAAAGATTTGAAGAGATGTCATATTGAGAAGGGAGCTAACTTATTTTGTGCTGCTCCAGAGACTAGGACCCGGAACAATGGATGCAAGCTCCAGGAAAAGAGATTCCACCTCAGCATTAGGAGGAACTTCCTGACAGTAAGGGCTGTTCGACAGTGGAACAAACTCCCTTGGAGTGTAGTGGAGTCTCCTTCCCTAGAGGTCATTAAACAGAGACTAGATGGCCATCTGTTGGGGATGCTTTGATTTAGATTTCCTGCATGGCAGGGGGATGGAATGGATGGCCCTTGTGGTCTCTTCCAACTCTACTATTCTATGATTCCATTCTATAGCTAAATAACTTTCCATGTATCCTAAACATAAGGGCAACTAGAAGGAGATTCATGAAAAGTGTGGTTGAAAAGTATGGCCTCATAGACCCTTTGTACTTCTACATGTCTAGCAACTGAATAGGGCTCTATTGATGGGCCACATGGAGGAGGGAAGAAGCTGCTGTTATTTATTGTCAAGTCAGTTTCACCCCATGGTGACCCTGTGAATGAATGATCTCCAAGAGACCCAGCCATTTTCAGGGGTTGCAACTTCCTTGAATGAATCAATCATCTCATATAGCATTATTCCTATTTTTCTACCATCTTCTACCTTACTGAGCATTAGCATCCATTCCATCGAGTTATATCTTCTCGTGATATGTCTGAAGTATGACAGGCTCTGCTTAGTCAACTTTGCTTCTAGACAAAATTCAGAACTGATTTTTTTCTGTAACTCATTTGTTTGTTTGTTTTTTGTTTGTTTGTTTGTTTATAAAAGAAGTTCATTGTATCCATAGAAACTGGGGATACTGTGGTATGGATTACTGAGCTTGATATCCAAAGTCAGAATTATCCATGCCATATTACTTCTGATTTTTTTGGATAGTTGTGAAATCTGGGTGTGAATAAAAGTGATAGGAAGAGAATCAACCCATGAAAAAGTTGATCCTGGAAGAGTGCTGTACAGGTACCATGCCAAAGAGATAAATAAAGGGGTTCTAGAGCAAAGCAAGTCTGGGCTCTTCCTAGAAGCCAAGATCACTAAAGTGAGACTATTGTACTTTGGGCATGGTCCATTGGAAATGATGACAATATTCCATATTACCTCTTAGTCATGATTGTATGAGCCACAGATCAGAAGCATATAGGTGCATGTGGACAATATATGTACACGGACCTGTCTAGAATGTAACCTATGGCAATATTTTAGTCCCTTGTTATTTGCCAGACTCAGAGCCAATAAGTACAGGAGTCAGAGTGAATTATGAAATCTATATACAGAGAGAAGGTGGAAGATAGAGAGTTACTTCCATAGTCATTTTGCATATACCATGTATTTTCATGCCGACACATAATAAGAGATGTTGCTCAGCATGGATTGCTTCATTACAGATCAGTGTCCACCAAGGTGACATGCAGCTCTTGATAATAATAATAATTGTGGAACTGCTGCCCCTTAGACTTCTTTTTAATAAAGCCTGAGAGTGCTTTCTAGTTCCTCTTCACTTCTAATTTGTATTAGCCAGTGAGAACACAGTGATAAACTGCCAGAGTACAGGAAGGAGAATGAGCCATGGATGCTGACATTTAATTAAAGAATTAATTGGAAGCAAATCCTTTTTACACAACTTGAGGATGGTGCTTAGAAGACCACAAATGATAGATTTACTCATTTCTATTTTTATTGCTCACTCAAAAGGAGCAGAAAATATGCAAACATGGGCCCCCATCCAAAGAATATCATTCAAAATGCAGAGTGTGCATGATGAAGGACTCTTAGTCCCATGGCAGAACACATCATTTTCACATAGTTGGTCCAGAGTTCAAAAGTAATTAGTTAAAGTAGGTTTATCTACTTACTAGTAATTATTTTCTTTTCCAAAAAGAAAGATAATACCTTGCATTGTGACTTAATGAGAGAGGGAATCATTTTAGTTACTTTTGATTACTTGATTACACTAGATATTTAAAAAAATGGTATGGTTCAAGTGCTGGCCTGTGCTGCGTTATGCACCCCTGAGTTGAGCTCTATGGTTATGTTGAGGTGACAATTTAGTAACAAAAAGAAAGAAATATTTATTTTTATGTTATTTATTTCATTTCTATGCTGTCTTTCTTCCAGGAAGGGACCCAAAGAAATAAATTTAAAATGATAACTATACCTCTAACTTACCATTTGAAATCATATAACTGTAACTGATTACTCTCAACTGTTTCTAGCCCTAAGATGATCCCAGTGCCAATTCTTGGCTTCTGCATTTAACAGGACTGAAACAAGAGTTGGAAAAGACCATATCTGACATCCTGGAAACTGCAGGAAGAGTAGACAAAAACAGTAGTTCAGTGTGACAATAGTCTCACTTACTATTAAGATCCTATTAAACTATCCTTGTGTTATGCTTGTATCCATGATGAAACTCATTTAGATTGCCTTTGTTGTCATGGTATACAATATTCACAAATATTTCATCTCTGCAAGGAACAATGTTTCTGTGAGGAAAGAAAGAGTTATCACCTTGGCTGGGGTAGGTTCCAGGATTAATTTAATTTAGTACAGAATGGAGGGTGTGGGAAAGAAGATGGCAGGAACAGAGTAGGAAAGAGACTTGGGCTGCATCTGCACTTAATAAATGATCCAGTTTGACACCACTATGACTGCCATGATTCAGTGCTGTGGGATTCTGGGATTTGTAGTTTTGTGAAACATTTAGCCATATCTGTCAGACAGCTCTAGTGCCACAATAAATAAATAAATAAATAAATAAATATTAAAAATAATAATAAAAAGCCAACGAATCCCAGGATTCAACAGCACTGGGCCATGGCAGTTATAGTGGTGTCAACTTGGATTATTTCTACAGTGCAGATGTAACCTAAGAAACAGGAGATAAGCAGTGGTAGAGAAGAAGTCTAGAGGGAAAATCAAACAAACATGTGGACAAATCTTAATTTCTGATGCAATATCCCATATTTCAACTTTTTATTGTCTATAGAAGGAATGTATGACAACCAATCACATATATAAAAGTAAGAAAGAACATAGGAACATCTCTTACATGAGGATCAAAGCCAAGGTGCCCCACCACATTATGAAGACAATATCTGGAATAAGAAACAGGTTTTGCTCACATGTATTCCAGTTTGTATGTATTTGATCCCATGGAACTCATGGAGAGCCACTGAGACTCTGCATGGTCTGGTCTAGGAGCTAATGTTCCAATGTGTGGCTGACAGTTCTACTATGGGGCTGTGCAGACCACCCCTAAGGAGCAGCCTGCAGCTGCCTCCAGCTGTCCTGGATTGGGGCTGCAGCAACCGCATGCCACAGCCCCAATCTGGCCTTTACAGGGAGCAAAAAAGAGCTGCAAAAAGCACCCTCTTTTTGTGCCCTGGAAAGAGCACGATTGCCGTGGCTTTAAGGTGCTCCTTTGGTGCTGCATTGTGTGAAGTGGGTTTGGTGTTACACCACCATGGGGGAAAATTAGGGGGTGTATCGTATGGACACCAGGCCCCAACTTTGCCCCCAGGCTGGCCTTAATAGCGAGTCTGCACAGGCCCTATGAACCTAGTTTGCTCTTATTTTTGAATGAGAAGATACAAAACAAAACAATGACTTGGAGCACTACCTTCCTTAAAACATCCTGAATGTCATCCCACTGAGTTCCTATGTGATAAACAAGATCAGAATGTTACCTCAGCATATGTGTTCACTCATGTTGAAGTACAAGTGTGCTGGAGAGGAGGAGGAGAAGGGAGGGAGGGACAGGACCCTCTACAGTCAGTCCACTGAGGTTAAAAATACAACTTGAACATAAGAGGTATTAGTTAGCTGCAAGGTACATCAGTAAGGACATAGGTGAGTGTTAACATTAATATTAGATGTCATTCATTCATCATGTAAGAATGTCCACAGATGGAATGCTGATCCTGGCCTCACTTCAAAGCAAGCAAACAAACAAATAAAAAAATGGATATAAATATATAAGTCCTCAAAAAGAAGCTTAGGCTAAACTGTTTTGGCTTCCAGAAATTCTTTACAACTCTTTGTGACTGTTTGTTACTGCATGGAAAATATAAATTCATATCCTTATTAAATCTAAGAACAGATAATTTACACTTTTGCAAACATGTCTTATAAATGTGGCTATCTCTTCCAATATTTATTTATTATGTATTAAACATATTTCTTAATCACTTTTTCTGCTCACCAGAGCACTCCAGGCACTGCACAGATAAAAAACAGATAAGTGCATGCTTCCAAGATGGATTTAAAACCATATTAAATGCCAGTTTTCAAAACCATTTGTAGAAAGCCAAAGGCCATACAGAATGGTACAGTTTGGACTAGCTGGCTGAAGCTCAGCAAGGAAGGAGCCAGCCTGCCTTTGCTTGGAAGGAGGGATGCATTTCTTCACTTAGGATTTTAACATATGTAGGTCTAAAACTGCAATTGCAGTGAGAGAATAGTGGCTTTGGCAGGACCTATTGCATTATATCACCTCCAGTCTGTTGATCCTGTGCCACTGAAGCATTCCTAGGGGGCCTTGAGGGAGGAGGAAGGACTGTGGCCCAGTTCCATCAGGGGCTAGCCTGAGACGGAGGCTCTCCCTCCACAACTGTCATCGTTCGGCCTCTGAGGGAGAGAGGATGGTGGGAAGGCTGGCCAGTACCATCAGGGCTAGCCTTGAAGACGGAGCTCCTCCCTCACCTAACTGTCATCGTTCGGCTCTGAGGGAGAGAGGAGAAGGCTGGCCAGAACCATCAGGGGATAGTCTGAAGACGGAGTCTCCTCCCCCCTAACTGTCATTTTCGGCCTATGAGGGAGAGAGAAGGTGGCAGTACCATCAAGGGGCTAGCCTGAAGAAAGAGGCTCTCTCCTCCCTAACTGTCATTTTCGGCCTCTGAGGGAGAGAGAAGGCTGGCCCAGTACATCAGGGGCTAGCCTGAAGAAGGAGGCTCTCCCTCCCTAAATGTCATCTTTCGGCCTCTGAGGGAGAGAGAAGGAGTGGCCCAGTTACCATCAGGGGCTAGCCTGAAGAAGGGAGGCTCCTCCTCCCAACTGTCATCTTCGGCCTCTGAGGGAGAGAGAAGGCTGGCCCAGTTCCATCAGGGCTAGCCTGAAGAAAGAGGCTCCTCCCTCCTAACTGTCATCTTTCGGCCTCTGAGGAGGGAGAGAGAAGGCTGGCCCAGTACCATCAGGGGCTAGCCTGAAGAAAGAGGCTCCTCCCTCCCTAACTGTCATCTTTGGCCTTGAGGGAGAGAGAAGGCTGGCCCAGTCCATCAGGGGCTAGCTGAAGAAAGAGGCTCCTCCCTCCCTAACTGTCATCTTTCGGCCTCTGAGGGATAGAAGGTGGCCCAGTACCATCAGGGGCTAGCCTGAAGAAGGAGGCTCCTCCCTCCCAACGTCATCTTTCGGCCCTCTGAGGGAGAGAGAAGGCTGGCCCGTTCCATCAGGGGCTAGCCTGAAGAAAGAGGCTCCTCCCTTCCCTAACTGTCATCTTTCGGCCTTGAGGGAGAGAGAAGGCTGGCCCAGTACCATCAGGGGCTAAGCCTGAAGAAGGCGGGTCCTCCCTCCCTAACTGATCTTTCGGCCTCTGAGGGAGAGGAGAGAAGGCTGGCCCAGTTCCATCAGGGGGCTAGCCTGAAAGAAGGGCTCCTCCCTCCCTAACGTCATCTTTCGGCCTCTGAGGGAGAGAGAAGGGCTGGCCCAGTACCATCAGGGGCTAGCCTGAAGAAAGAGGCTCCTCCCTCCCTAACTGTCATCTTTCGGCCTCTATGAGAGGAGAGGAAGGTGGCCCCGTACCATCAGGGGCTAGCTCCTGAAGAAAGAGGCTCCTCCCTCCCTAACTGTCTCTTTCGGCCTCTGAGGGAGAGAGAGGCTGGCCCGTACCATCAGGGGCTAGCCTGAAGAAGAGGCTCTCCCTCCCTAACTGTCATCTTTCGGCCTCTGAGGGACGAGCGAAGGCTGGCCCCATTACCATCAGGGGCTAGCTGAAGAAAGGAGCTCCTCCCTCCCTAACTGTCTCTTTCGTCCTCTGAGGCGAGAGTAGGCTGGCCTAGTTCCATCAGGGGTAGCCTGAAGAAGGAGGTCCTCCCTCCCTAACTGTCATTTTCGGTCTGAGGGAGAGAGAAGGCTGGCCCAGTTCATCAGGGGCTAGCCTGAAGAAAGAGGCTCCTCCTTCCTAACTGTCATCTTTGGCCTCTGAGGAGAGAGACGGCTGGCCTAGTACCCTCAGGGGCTAGCCTGGAAGAAGGGTCTCCTCCCTCCTAACTGTCACCCTTTCGCCTCTGAGGGAGAGAGAGGCTGGCCCCAGTTACCATCAGGGGCTAGCCTGAAGAAGGAGTCTCCTCCCTCCCTAACTGTCATCTTTCGGCCTCTGAGCGAGAGGTAGGCTGGCCCAGTTCCAATCAGGGGCTAGCCTGAAGAAGGAGGCTCCTTTCTCCCTAACTGTCATCTTTCGGCCTCTGAGGGAGAGAGAAGGCTGGCCCAGTACCATCAGGGGCTGGCCTGAAGACAGAGGCTCCTCCCTCCTAACTGTCATCTTTCGCCTCTGAGGGAGAGAGAAGGCTGGCTCAGTACCCTCAGGGGCTGGCCTGAAGAAAGAGGCTCTCCCTCCCTAACTGTCACTGTTCGGCCTCTGAGGGAGAGAGAAGGCTGGTCCGTACCATCAGGGCTAGCCTGAAGAAAGGGCTCCTCCCTCCCTAACTGTCATCGTTCGGCCCTGAGGGAGAGAGAAGGCTGGCCCAGTACCATCAGGGGCTAGCCTGAAGACAGAGGCTCCTCCCTCCCTAAATGTCATCTTTCGGCCTCTGAGGGAGAGAGAAGGTGGCCCAGTACCATCAGGGGCTAGCCTGAAAGAAGAAGAGCCCTCCCTCCGGTCCATTGGTCCAGGCCTCAGAGGGAGAGAAGAATGCTGGACCTGATTCCCTCTCCCCCTCACCATTCCCTTCTCCTTTTGTGTCGTGTCTTTTAGATTGTTAAGCCTGGGGGCAGGGAACTGTCTGTTATCCCCTCTATTGTAAACCGCTTGGATTCCCAGTGATTGGGCGGTATATAAATAAAACCTATTATTATTATTATTATTATTATTATTATTATTATTATTGATGGGGAAACCCATCAATAAGTGGTCAGTTGTGCTGCTACCCATATTTCTCCACCAAGGTAGTAAGTGACAGTCTGCAGTCGTCCCAATATTGAGCAGTCACATAATAATAATAATAATAATAATAATAATAATAATAATAATAATAATAATAATAATAATAATAATATAATAATTTGTTTTATTTATATACCGCTATAGCGGTGAACAGAAAGTAAACTAATTAGCAAGTAAGCTAATTTGCCCCCAACAGTCTGGGCACTCATTTTAGTGATCTCGGAAGGATGCAAGCCTGAGTCGAGTTGGGCCCTTTTGCTGGTCTTGAACTCGCAACCTTGTGGTTTCGAGTGAATGGCTGCAGTACAGGCATTTAACCACTGCGCCACCAGGGCTCCTCCACATGGTGTCAGTCTCCTCTTTACCCCCTCTACCTCTTTCCCAAGCTACTCCCAAGAAGTCTGTTTTCTTTCTCCCCACCCCACTTCCCCCTCCCTCTGTTTTGAAATCATGTTTCCATAACTCCACAAGGGTCTGCGGGTCCTTATTACTCTATGATTTTATGATTACAGTTAATGGAAAGTTCACCCAGTGTCCATTATCTATTTATTCAGGGATGGTACAATGCAGAAGTGCTGGGCACTGGATGCATCTTTTCCATCATAGAATACACTAAGATCACAAACAGAGGCTAAATCCAGAAGTATATCAGTGCAATGTGTAGCATTTTTCTTAATATGCATGCATGTCTTGTGGATAGCCATGGACAGCCATTGTCTATGAAGCAGTACCCAAAGCATACTTAAGAATGTCCTCCTATCAAAATTGGTGTGGCCAAATGTTCTTGCCAGAGGGGAAACAAGATGAAAACACTTCTCAGTTAATGATTCAAAGGGCTGAAGTCTAGGCTTAATGTGAGGGCCACATCCAAATCTATGGTGAAGAATCATCTGTGAACATGCACTCTTTTTATGCTGGGATCTTCCCTTGACTTTGGTTTTAACTGGTAGTTTATCAATAGGTGATGATTATGACTCTTGAGTCATTTCAAATTTCCTCCAAATGCTTGTCACTCTAGCCATGTAAGAAACTAAAAGGGCAGCAACATTTCAGAGATTCTAGATACTGTATATTGCTTACACTAGACAGATTTTACATCAGTTAGTCACTGATGGAAATTTAAAATAGCCCAGCCCACCTAAGGGGACTGAGATAGGAATATGGCAGTGCCAGTGGACCTTGGCAGATGCCTGAGGATGCCAAGTGTATTTATATCGGATTATTCAGAAGTTTAATTCTCTCTGCTGCTTACAGAGGAAGAGGTCAGACACTTTCCTATTATCTGTCATGCCTGAAGGAACTCTGAGGATGAAGCAAATTTAGCCTCAGGTTTCTCAGTAGGTTCAGTGCTGGTCATAGGTCATGACAAGTTCCCACTTCAGGTTTTAGAATCCCTGTTAGATTATTCTCTGTATTGCAGTAAAGTAGTGTTAGCAAGAATACTTATCAGTTGGAGAGAAGAGATATCAGTTTTGATAATGATGTTCTTACCCTAGAGAGAACCTGAGCTGTAATCATTGCCAGAGAAAAGGAATAGAAGGCAATTCCACCGTCTTTTTCAATTTACTTTTCTCCCACTGCAGTAACAAACCCCTCTCAATAATTTATCAAGACTTTAAGTATAATAATATTGCTAATTGATAGAAGTAATTTTGGTGCTTCTTCTAATGTAGTAAATCTCTAGTGTACAATAATGTTCATCACAAGCGGCATAAAATATGTAGAGGTGCTTATTTTGAATAATTAAAACTTTGCTTTGTGGGTTAATTTTATAACCAAGTGGAAATGAGGACATATACTAGAGAATTTTCTATTGGGATAAATGTATCTGTGAGTTTTTTACTCTGTAGTCAGGAAGGTAATTCATTGCTCATGTACTCAAACACTGGTTTCTATTGTCATCCATTAAATCACTGTAAAAATTGTATTTCATTAAGGATATAGTGAGAGCCTGGCAGATTAGACCAAAGGTCCAGGTAGTCCACAGCTTTGGAAATTTACATCATTGCATTACAATTCTGAGAATCCTGTACCCAGCATGATCAATGCTCAGGAGATGCTCCAAGCTGTAGTTTAAATATATATATATATAGTGTTTGAAACTCTGGTGTAGTCCAGCATCATGGTTCTTAGAGTGGTCATCCAGTAGACAGTTTGGGATATCTGGAAAGGTCATTACCTGTTTGCAAAAGGAGAGCAAAAAGGGCTGTAGCCAAGAGGTGTGCAGCTGTGGAATAGAATTTCACAGTTTTAGAGCAATCACCAAGAAGGCTCTTCATTGTGTCCTTAGCGGACCATCCTGTGATGTTGATGGAATCAAAAGAAAGTCTTCCCCAATAGATAAAATAGGTTCATATTAAGAGATACAGTTTTTTAGGGGAGGAACAGACTGCTGCAAAGGGGCAGCTTCATGCCACCCCTGAGAAAGCCAGATCGGGACAGCGGCAACTACATTCTGTGGCCCAAATCCACCATTTTGCAAAGACCTGCTCCTTTTTGTGCCTGCAAAAACAAAACAAAACAACCCCCTCCCTTTCAGCTTTTCTGTGCTACTGTGGCTTTAAGACTCTCTGGTGGCATGCAGTGTCTAAACGTCATGCTGCTGAAGCACCCAGAAACCGTCTGTCATGTGGGCAGCTTGACAGCATGAAGCCGGCTTCTGGACATGATGGAGGCATGCGTCGTGCATATGCCATGCCCCCAAGCCAGCTGGAAGCCGTCTTTTCATGCCAGTCTGTACCAACCCTTAGATAGTCTAGACCTAAGCAATATAGGGCTGCCTACTATTTATACTTGACCTTGTGTATAAGTCGTGGACACGTTTTGAGGCCAAAATAACGGATTTTGATATGACCCATGGATAAGTTGAGGGTAAAACTTAGGGATGTGTGACAAATTATTTTATGGATGAAGTGAAGGAAAACAATACCAAAAAGCTTACAAAATTAGAGCAGGTATAAATGTTTATGCTCTTACTAAAGGCTGGCTGGATGAGAGAGTAGAGGCAGGCCAGCACTTCCAGTACAGATTACATTCTTGCCTTTCACTAGAGGGATGGTTCCTTTTTAATATAAGACATAAAATACAGTGGGAACTTGGTAGCTGCTGGAGATTTATTCCAGGACATCTCATAGATAGCAAAATCCATGGATACTCAATTCCCATCAAATGCAATATCATAGATGCCCCTTATATATATATAAAAATTAGCATATTAAGCTATACTTTTTTGGAATTTATATTTTTTATAAAATATTTTCAAGCAGTGGATGGTTGAAGCTGTGGATATGAAGGGCCAACTGTACTTACATTGACCTTTGGATAAGTTGACTTAGGGTAATTTTTTGTACTAAAATTTCTCAATTTATACATGACTATATACAGTAGGTCAGAATCAATATGATGAATTCTGCCCATAAAGGAACCAGTAACCAGTTATCCTGTTTTAACAAAGGACTTAACTATTACCTGTAACTGGCTCCAGTCAGCACTGTGGACCACAGAAGTTTGCAAAGAGTTTCCAAAAGCAGTTCCATATAGAGGGTAGAATTCTGTACAGCACAGCATAGCATAATAGTTTTCTGTGAAAAATTCCACTGCAGCTGGCCCCATGGACTTACTGTTGAGACACTGCACTCAACCTCAATAGTCATTCTATGACTGGTGGAGAGCAGGGGACATCAGGAAATGCTCTGTAGCCAGATACAGACCAATGAGATTAACCATAGAGGTCAGCTTGGATTCTCCAGAAATCTTAATAGTTGATATAATAATTCTACATATGGATAGGGGGAGATATACATCCTTTCCCCAGTCCCTCCACTCTCCACCATCCATAAAATGAGGAGGGCTACAGCAACTCAGTGGTAAGTCTAAGGTGTCTTTGATCATGCTGCCAATTTATTTCTTTCAGTTAGTCTCAAAGGTGCTACAATATATCTCTACATACTCAGACCTAAGCAGTTACTACCCTGCTAAATCTCTCTCCTTATACCCCCCTCCCTCAAGCCTCACTTATTTTCACTCTCTCCCCTACCATTGGATAACAGAATCCAAGTGAGAGTCAGGGCCAGTCGGGTTTCTCCACCTTTTCACTTTCCATTGGCAAGCTAACAGAACCCTGTGAATGTCAGAACGTCAGAATGTCAGAAAATGGAGTCAGGTCTCTCCATTTTCACACCTTCCATTGGCTAACCAATGTGAGCCTCAGTCATCTGTGAGTGAGCCTCAGTCATCTGTGAGTGAACCTCAGTCAACCAGTGAGCCTCAGTCATCTCCCCTGAGTTAACCCTTCCCAGAATCTGGTTCCAGATGAATTACAGAGTCATTACAGTCTCAGAACCAGCTATATATCAAACATATCAGATCAACCTATCTGTCAATTTATTCCATCACTACTGGGACCAGCAAAGATTTTTTTCCCCTCCATCACATGCCACTTTGTCTTCCAATGGGATATGCTGACACCTGATCTTAGGACTTACTGAATACAAATAAAATGATCTATTGGCCCAGGAACCAGGGGAAATAAAGAGAGAGGAAGAAACCATCATGCAGAGGTGCCATTTGTTTGTAAAAATACATCCTATCTATATGGTTAACATTAGTCTTGAAATTCTGGGAGAAATTTTTTTTTCCCATTCTTCAGGCTACTTCATTCTCTCATTTTCTTTTATTATTATTTTTTTTTTACAAAACACAGATAAATGCAAATATGGATAAATGGGACATTTTTAATATGGAAAAATGTGTGTTTTTCTTCACGTTTCAAATGCACATATTAACATATATATGTTAATGGAAACTGTTACATGAATTTGTAAATCGTTGACTGTCTGAACCCAAAGGGTGCTCAACAATGGCTCCTTTTCATCCTGGAAAGAAGTGACCAGTGGGGTCCAACAGGGCTCTGCCCTGGGCCCAGTGTTATTCAGCATCTTTATCAATGACTTGGATGACAGAATTGGGGGCAAATTATTCAGGTTGTGAGCTGCAGATTGCATAAATCCATAGAACAATGCAGGAAACCCTTGCTGGACCATATTCCTTACACATTCCTAGTCTGAAGGCAGTTTGTTAGACAACATAGGCAACAATTTCATCCACCCCTGCCTTGCAACAATCAGGAGCACAAACCACAAGCCTATTATCTTGTTAATTTTCTCCCAGGCTCCCTTAGATGGTCTATATTTATCCCACTCCAACCTATTTCCCTCCTCCTCCTGGTCTCCAGAGGTTCTCCCAAGCATACTTTAATACAGTGCCCCTGTAGTTAATTCAACTTACATGATGTCGAGACTTGTTCTACATGCTGAGTTTTTTAGTAAGGCTCCAGGCCAAAACAGAAATTGACAGTGTTTGTTGACCTTTTCCTCAGACACTGCTCAGTCTCTCCTCCTGCTCACTTCTGCTTGGCTTTTTAGCTGCCGTATCTGAGGTGACAACTTGTCCTAACACTGTGTACTGAGACATGGAAAGGGCAGCAAGGAAACAGCAACACATGCATACATGCCATTGACACTGCAAACTCTCCCCAGAATGGAGACAATTAAGGGTTAGGGCAAAAAGAAAAGAAAACCACACATATACAGTATACACTCGACTATATGTCGGCCTCCTGTTGGGAGCAGGTTTTGAGGCCAAAGCTGTGGACTTTGATATGACCGGTGCATATGTTGAGGGTAAAACCTAGGAGCATGTAGCAAAGAATCTAAAGGATGAAGCAAATGAAAACAATGCCAAAAAACTTACAAAATCCCAGCAGGCATAACTGTTTGTGCTCAAAGGCTGGATGGTGAAAAAGTAGTGGGGTCAGTGCTTCCAGGGCAGGTTACACTCTTGACTTTCACCAGTTTGTTTTTCAAGAAGAGTTAAAGATAAAGAGAATCCTCTACAAACCTAGTCTGTCATTGCAAACCAATAGGAAGAGACTTGAGGTCCCACAGAGGTTCTCCAGTAAATTGCAAGAGAGCCTGTACACAAATGTATTACGAAGAGTTGTTGTGTGTCTTACAGTCATATCCAACTTATGGAGACCCTAAGATAAACCTTGTTTTCTTGGCAAGTTTCTTCAGAGAGGGTTTACCATTGCCATCCTCTGAAATAATAATAATAATAATAATTTGTTTTATTTATATACCGCTATTCCAAAGATCAAAGCGGTGAACAGCAAGTAAGCTAATTAGCAAGTAAGCTAATTTGCCCCCAACAGTCTGGGTACTCATTTTAGTGACCTCGGAAGGATGCAAGCCTAAGTCGAGCTTGGGCCCTTTTGCTGGTCTTGAACTCGCAACCTTGTGGTTTTGAGTGAATGGCTGCAGTACAGGCATTTAACCACTGTGCCACCAGGGCTCCTTTATTCTCCTTTTCATCAAGATCCAAGTAATAAGTCTCATCTAATCAGTGCCTGGAGTTACTGGTGGACTGGACAAGAGTGACCAATCTGAAGTTTAATCAAGCTAAAGTAGAGATAATTGTGGTATGAAGAGAATGGTGGTGAAGAGAGTATGACTTGCTCAAGGTCACCCAGTAGGTTTACATGGCCAAGGTGGGATTCAAACCCTCATCTCCAGAGTCATTGTCCAAGGCTAAAACCATGCTGACCCATTACAAAGAGAGGAGTAGCCATTTTTTTGCTTGTCCAGACACTTTCCAAATGAAGAAAATAGGGACACCAAGCACTTCTCCAAGACCATTTTTCTTCTTATTATTCTGCTGCTGCTGCTTCTTTCTTGTCTGCTTCTTTCCATGGATTTCCCCACTAATGCCCTTGAAACACACCCCAGAAAGCTTTCATTCCCCCCCTTCAACAGGTACAGACTCTGTTTTGTTCTATGTTGTTATATCCCTTTCATCTTACACTGTTTGATGAGATGACAATTGTGTACCTGCCTGCCATTAAAGAAAACGAGTGTCTAAGAAAAAAATATAGAGAGATGGCTACCCTAAACACAAATATACTAAATGCAGCAGGAATTTAAACCCAGTGTTTAAAAATGAAGCAATTGAGATCCTGATCTTGGGTAGTAGAATGTGATAGTTTTTATTTCTACCACATTTTTTTTGTCACAAGTTTCACATCTTAGATACTAAGAATTTTATGTGTTTTGTTAAATTCCCATGAAGAACTAACTGGAACAAAATCTTCAGCCATCTCAAGCATCCACACCTATTCCATGTTAAAAAAACAAACCAAAAACTGACAAGACTTAAAACTGGATCTTACTTACAAGATTGACCCAAGAGGTTTTGTTGTCTAGAGGAAAAGTCAGGTAGATGGTCCTCTCTCATGCTCCAGATCCAACTCCATGATAAGGTGATAACACTGGCAGGAGGTTCTATTTTTCAATCTTGGTGATACATGATGCAACATTGCCTGGTAAGGTTTGCATGACAGGATGCATGAAACAATTTCGTCCAGTTTGTTCTCTGATAACAGCCAAGGGATTTCTGCTGCTCCTTCGACATTCCATACCACTATATTTGCCAAGTTAGTACCATATCAGGGAGAACCAGCATGGCATACTGGTTTGAATGTTGTATTATGACTCTGTAGACCAGATTTTGATTTCCTGATCAGCTATGAAACCCATTGTATGACCTTCGGCAAGACACATGCTCTCAGGCTCAGAGGAAGGCCATAGCAAACCTCCTCTGAACAAATCTTACCAAGAAAATCCCATAATAAGATCATGTTAGGGTTGCCATAAATCAGAAACAACTTGAAGGCACACAACAACTACAACAAACCATATCAGGGCCTGAGATTTCAGGGTTAGAATCTGACACTGAGGAATATCTCTTTGATATATCAGAGAGGAAACTCTTCATGATGCCATTAAGCATCATAAATTAAGCATCAACTCCTGTTGCTCAGAGTATGCTTTTTTTCAAATGTGTTAAGAGAGAATTTTTAAGGCTGCAAACTCATCCTCAGTTTCCTCCCTCTTGCCACCCTGAGGGCTTGAATGCTATGGCACAGATATTGTTGAGACCATAAAGTTTACAAGAAGGTTTTACACACTGGTCCTCCTCTTTTTTTCAGCAATCCTGTTGCAATGATAGTTGAGGGGGAGGAACCAGAAAAGGTGGTCCATGCCCATTCAGAAAAATGATTCCACTTTAACTGCATGTCAGCATTTTAGGGAATCCTGGGGTTCGTAGTTTGGTGAGGACTAGAGTTTTCTGGCAGAGAAGTCTAAATATCCCTCTTTAAAGTGCAAATCCCAGGATTCCATAGGATGTTGCCATGAAAGCTAAAGTGCAGTCATACTGCTATAACTGTGTAATGTTGGTTGGCCATTCCTATGCATTCTCTTTATTCTTAGGCAAATATCTTTATTTAGACTATGTTGGATGGACTATGACACTGAAGACCATGAATCAATTCCCTGTTTGGCCATAAAACCCACTGGATGATCTTGGGCAAGTCATATGCTCTCAGCCTTAGAGCAAGACAATGGCAATCCTCCTCTGAACAAATCTTCCCAAGAAAAATCCATGATAGATTTGCTTTAGGGTCACCATAAGTCAGAAAAGACTTGAAAGTACACAACAACAAAGGTATTCCCATTGCTATAAATTAATGGAAACAATTTAAAATGAATGTTTTAGTTGGTTTGACTGTTTAACATTTTAAAACTTTTGTACTGCAAATTGATTTAATTATTTTGTTTTAATTTACATTGTATGCCACTTCAGCTCCCATACCGAGAGAGAAAGATAGGATATAAATAAAATAAAATCTATCAATAGTTAGTGTAAAAGGGCCCAAAGATTCCTGGTTTAAACCATGGAGGAGAAAGGAAAGAATGCAGGAATCATAACAGGTCTTGCTCTTTTTCCTACTGTGAAGAACAAAGCAAAGCATTTGAAGCATGGATGTATGTGACAGAATGGCAGAACAAGGATGCTGATTCTGCTCCCTTGAGAAGGGTGCTATGAGAACATGTCCTCCAGGAAGCCTTCGGGGACCAGCCATTCAACCACTTCACATAAGTATTTGCCAAGGTGAGACAGGCGAGCAAGAGCCTTGTGGGATCTATTTTGTGTACCTGTCCTTATTTGTTCAGCTGAAGGACAGTAAATAGTGGCTTTGAGGAGAGGCAATATCAGACATGCTGCCAATGTGTGTATGTATTGATGGGGGGATGTGTAAACAGCTGAATAGCTCAGATGGAAATGGAACTCTTGGCAAGTTGACACTTGTGTCACCTTGAAGGTTAGAATGCAGTGGCATAGATATTGTTGAGACCACAAAGTTTCCAGGAGGCATGTGCACTTTGGTCATAGAATCATAGATTTGGAGAGACCTCAAGGTCCATCCAGTCCAACTCCCTGCCATGCAGGAACTCAGAATCAAAGCACCCCTGACAGATGGCCATCCAACTTGTTTAGAAACCTCCAAAGAAGGAGACTCCACCACTTTCTGAGGGAGTGTGTTCCACTATCAAACAGCTCTTACAATTGAGAAGTTTCTCCTAATGTTGAGCTGGAATTTCTTTTCCTCTAGTTTGAATCCATTGCTCCAGGTCCTATTCTCTGGAGCAGCAGAAAACAAGTTTACTCCAGCCTCAATATGACATCCCTTCAAATACTTAAACACTCAGATACTCAGATATTTGATACTGGTCCTCTTCATCTTTCCAGTAACTCTGTTGCCATGATAATTAACAACAAACTCAAATTTTGGTGGGCACAGCTTCTCTTATCAGGATCTGAAAAACTGAAATACCCCTTTCTGCACAGGTATTCAGTTTGAGTTTTGGACTATGACTCTGGAGATCAGGGTTCAAATACCTGCTCAAACATGAAAACCCACCTTGACACAAAAAAACCTTCGTCAAGTCATATACTCTCAGCCCCAAGAAAACCCTGTGATGGGTTCACCTTAGGATCATCATGAGATGGAAATGATTTGTAGGCATGTAACAACAATAAATTCAAAACATAGAAAGAATCTAATTATTTGATTCCAGTCTCCTTTGTTCAATCCTAAAGAATCTGTGACTCCACAAGCCAAATGTAGCTTATCAAATCTATATTGTGAACCTACAACTTCTAGAATGAAGACCTCTTTCTTATTCTGCCTATCTAGGACTGCAAAAGAAAAGGCAGCTGACAAGCTCTTCTCACTCCACAAAATACAGTTGGTGAGTTTTGTCTGCCTATAGTGGATGGTAAGTTGCACAAGCTGTAGGTTTATCTGAAATTGAATTGTTCTGCTTGATCAATGAAGGTGATCTACACATGCAGACCTTCAAATGTGCTTGTGTGAATCAACTTTAAGAATGCCAAAGAAGAGGGAACGAGGTAATGGTGGACATAAGTAAGGAAATGTTTATATATCATCAGGTTTTTAGTTGAATCTTATTTTAACCTGGCTATAAGCAGCCTTGGATCCCCAGCTGGGAGAAAATAAAGAAAATAAAAATAAAATAGAGGACCCCCCAGCTACATGGTATCAGTGTATGGATGCTGGTATCTTAAGAAATACTCCATATCTCCAAGCTAGGGATGTAAATTATTTTTTCCCACATGTGAAAACATTTTTACATATCACATTTTTTACTTTTTTGTTGTTGCTTATCCACATTTTTTTGACAAAAGGTTGACAATGTTTTTTTAGCATTAAGCATCATGCAACACTTTTTTGCAAAACACTTTTTCATAAAAGAACATTTTGTTACAAAACTAACTCTTTTTTGATGGGGGAGGCTACCCGGGGGGGGGGGATCTCCAGCTGCCAATTTCTTGATGTTTTAATGAATTTTTCACTGAAGATGAAAAAAAACAACACTTTTCTATATTCTTTGCACCCCTACTCTCAGCTGTCTGTGTAACCCCTATGAGTATAGGTTTGGTTCAATAGGCGGGAAACCTTATGGGAGGGGGCTGTACTTTTTGGATGAGTTGAGACAGGGAAGAAAAGCTGGACCTGGTGGGGGGGTGCAGCTATGGAATAGAACTTTTTCACATTGAATGAGGTAGGATGCATCTACACTGCAGAATTAATGCAGGTTGACCCCACTTGAACTGCCATGGCTCAATGCAATGGAGTTCTGGGATTTGCACTTTTGTGAGACATTTCACCTTCTCTGCCAGAGAGCTCTGATGCCACAATAAACTATAAATCACAGAATTCCATACCATGGAGCCATGGCAGTTCATGCAGTGTCAAAATGCTTTATTTTGGCAATATGGCAGCTATGCAAGAGGATAAAAAGCATTTTGGGAATCAAAAGTAAGTGGCTGGCATTCCACTAAGCAGTTATAATGTAGTAGTCTAGACCTATGAGCTTATAACTATTTTGTATTCACATTAATTAGAGTGACACTATTGCCACAACCACAACTGCTCCTAAAAGTCACCTTAAAATCCAGGCAGCCATACTGAGAGAATGTGTAATGTGGTGTTCGTGAGCAGGATGTTGAAGGATAACATTGACAAGGTTTCCCATGACATTCTTGCAAACAAGCTTGTAAAAGGTGAGCTAGACAAGGTAACTGTTACATGGATTTGTAATTGGTTGACCGGCTGAACCCAAAGGGTGCTCAACAATGGCACCTTTTCATCCTGGAGAGAAGTGACCAGTGGGGTCCCACAGGGCTCTGTCCTGGGACCAGTGCTATTCAACATCTTTATCAATGACCTGGATGACAGAATTGCGAGCATACTTATCAAATTTGCAGATGACACCAAATTAGGAGGAATAGCTAATACCCCAGAGGACAGGATCAAGATTCAAAATGACCTGAATAGACTAGAAAGCTGGGCCAAAGCTAACAAAATGAAATTCAACACGGAGAAATGTAAGGTACTGCACTTAGGGTGGAAAAATAAAATGCACAGATATAGGATGGGTGACACCTGGCTGAATGAAACTACGTGTGAAAGGGATCTAGGAGTCCAAGTAGACCACAAGTTGAACATGAGTGAACAGTGCGATGTGGCAGCTAAAAAGGTCAATGGGATTTTAGGCTGCATCAATAAAAGTATAGTGTCTAGATCAAGAGAAGTAATAGTGCCACTGTATTCTGCTTTGGTCAGGCCCCACCTGGAATATTGTGTCCAGTTCTGGGCACCACAATTTAAAAGGGATGTTAAGAAACAGGAGTGTGTCCAAAGGAGGGCGACTAAAATGGTGAAAGGCCTGGAAACCATGCCCTATGAGGAACGACTCAGGGAGCTGGGGATGTTTAGCCTGGAGAAGAGAAGGTTAAGAGATGATATGATGGCCCTGTTTAAATATTTGAAAGGATGTCATATTGAGGAGGGAGCAAGCTTGTTTTCTGCTGCTCCAGAGAACAGGACCCGGAACAATGGATGCAAGCTACAGGAAAAGAGATTCCACCTCAACATTAGGAAGAACTTTCTGACAGTAAGGGCTGTTCGACAGTGGAACACACTCCCTCGGAGTGTAGTGGAGTCTCCTTCCTTTGACGTCTTTAAGCAGAGGCTAGATGGCCATCTGTTGGGGTTGCTTTGATTTGGATTTCCTGCGTGGCAGGGGGTTGGACTGGATGGCCCGTGCGGTCTCTTCCAACTCTATGAGTCTATGATTCTATGATTCTGTGATTCTATGTCCAGCCCCCTGCTACCTGCAAGCCACAATGCCATGAGTTGCAACAGGACCCTGCAGGAATCCCTGCTTTTGCTTGGCACACCACAAGTTACTGAGGAGAGAAGTTTAATAGCCTTCCATATCCTACTTTCCAGTATTGCAGGCCTTCTTTGCTTGGTACATCTGCCTGGATTTTCACGTGGGTTTTGATGGGTCAATTGGGATGTGGTGGCTCAGTGGTTAAGATGCTGACCTTTATAGTTGCATGCTTGGCAAGTCAGCAGTTCAAGGTACAGGAGAGAGATGACTGAGTGAGCTACCATCACTAGTCCCAGCTTCTGCCAAGTAGCAGTTCAAAAGCATGGAAAAGTGCAAGTAGATAAATAGGTACCACTTCAATGGGAAGGCAACAGCATCCCATGCAGCCATGCTAGCCACATGATCACAGAATTGTCTTTGACAACACTACCTCTTCGACTTAGTAACAGAGATGAGCACGACCCCTCACAACCAAACACTACTAGAAAATCTTGTCAAGGGGAAACCTTTACTTTACCTTTACCTTTACCTTTTTTCTCCCCTTCCCCTTTTTTTGGAGTGGTCAGATTAGGAGATGGAGCATAGCCCCAAGATTTTAGCTCCATGCCCCATGCAGGACTTTGGACATTGTTTTCAGCTGGGAAGGGAAATGGTGACAGTAGAACATTGAGAACCACAAAAAATAGCCTTGGACCAGACTTTGTCCAGCTCTGGAGTAAAAAAATCCAAGGCCCAGGAGTGATATCTACTTCCACTTGTCTAGTTACATGTATCTAAATCTGGATCCAATTCACTTTGGCATTCATCTTTTCTGAAGCTATTCTATTATAGAAAGATCTCTA
The DNA here is from genome assembly GCF_019175285.1 of Sceloporus undulatus. NCBI lineage: Eukaryota > Metazoa > Chordata > Lepidosauria > Squamata > Phrynosomatidae > Sceloporus > Sceloporus undulatus. Next base: position 241,739,193 of record NC_056525.1, read on the forward strand.
CTTTTCTTCCAGTTTCTTGCAATTACTGTACTTGCTGCCCTTAACACATTTCCTTTATCAATGCATTTTATACAGTTGAGATGGAGATATGTCACTTGGAATCCTCTTGAGCTTATGTGCATCGCAAGAATGCTGTCTCAATGATGGAGATTTATTCAAGCTCTGCAGCAACTGATTCTCACCATTGTTCATTTTTGGTACCATCAGCAGCTGCAGTGTGCACTGTGAATATGGATGCTACGGATTTCTGCTTTTTCCAGTAACACTTTACAAAAAGTGACACATTGTGATTGCTTCCTTTGCAAATCACTGTAAGGATGTTAATCACACTGAATTAATTTACCCTAGGGTTGCAGTACATGGCAACAGAAAGGGACTTTCTGTATCTTTTATAGAAGTAAATACTCAGTGTAAAGCATGTTGTCAAGGTATTTGTCATAACACTTTCTTAAAAGTTTTTAATTCACTATTGGCCTTGAATTAGTCCTTGAAAGTTAGACTCAAGCTATCCTGAACATTCTTATAGTTACCATGATACCCACATACATTCTTTCTGTCACCACTAACAATCTGAAAGTGCATAAAACATATGGACCTAAATTCTGTGAAGCCCTAAGGCTGGCCTGAGGGCGGAGTTCAGGTGTTGTGTCCAAATGATGCACAGCCTGATTCTGCTCCCAGAATGCCATGAAGGAGCACAGCCAAGGCATTGTGGCTATGGTGCTTTTTCCAGGGTGCAAAAAGAAGCCATTGGAAAGGCCAGATCGGTGTCACAACATGCGGTTGCCACAGCCCCAATCTGGCTAGGAAAGGAGCAGCCTGTTGAGCCCCTCAGTTGGTTAGTAGATCAAGCCATTAAATCAGGAGCTAGCAACTTTTGGGTTGTATCAGCCATCCAAGAGACATTGACAGGCTTCTCACACATATTGCAAAAAAGAAAAGAAAAGAAAAGAAAAGAAGAAAAGTCCCCAAATGCCCTCTAATGGGACACAAATGCATTTTTGTTTGTCAGGGTCCCCTGGGCCATTTTATGTCCTGGAGTTATCTTTTTAGTACTTCTTGTTTTACGAAAAGGACAATCCAGTGTCTATAATGGCTGGTGGGTATGGATAAAATTAACCACAACACCTGGATGTCATTTGAGGAGATGTTTGAAAAACTATTAAAATGGTCCCATGTAGAGTACTGGTGTCCAAGAAGCTTCACTTTCCCCATCCCTGCATTAAATCAGTGGGATTTTCCTATGTGTTGACTCGCCATTCAATAATGATAATGATAATGGTAATAATAATAATAATAATAATAATAATAATAATAATAATAATAATAATAGAGTTTCTTTATATCCCACCTTTCCAGAAGGATTAAGGCAGGTATCAATAGCATATATAAATAAATACATGACACATACTTAAGTAAAATTATATATCCCCTTATCCCTTACTTTAAAACTAAAATACCAACATTATAAATACAAATTGAAATCAATTTAAAACAGGTAAGATTGGGGAGAGATATTTGGGCAAACGAAGGGCAGTCTACATCTGTGTAATGCGAAATTCAGTCCAGAAAGGCCTGCCAGAAGAGATCCATCTTGATAGCCTTCTTAAAGGCATCAAGAGTGGCACAGCGTGCCCATGCTATAGGCGGGTGCTGCATACGCAGCTTCCTGCTTACGCAGAAACCGTGCAATGGGAGAAAGAATGGCGTGCCCGCCTGCAGTGCACACACTCTCCCATGCCATGAGCATGAGCCCCATTCAATTGAATGGGACTTGAGCATGCACATTTTTCAGCTTATGTGGGTGGGGTCCGGATCCCCCACGTAAGCCAAGGAATCACTGTAATATGATGGATCTCCTATGGTAGGCCATTCCATAATTTGGGGAACAACGTTTTTGAAAAGGTCTACTCTCGTTAGGATATGATTCCAGTCAGGGTGAACTGTTGACATTCTGAGCTTGTTTTAATTTCTGTTCAACTAAAAAATTGATCAGACTGAACCAGAGTGTGTGTGGTTTTGTATGCTGAACAGGGATATTATTGACCCTGTTGTATGGCTGGACTTACCATTAGACTGCTGACTGTGATAGCCAAGAGTAGAAGTTGGGGGTGACAGTGACACCAACCCACCAACCATTCCTCACTATTCCCCTCTGTTGGCGCAAAAAAGCTGTGTTTGTCCTGAACCCCTTAAACTAGCCTTCTGATCGCAGAGGTACTGGAGGATACCATCCCATTGCTGAGGCATATTATCACCCACAACATCAGGAATTGATTTGCATGCTTATTTCCTAGTGTGATATATGCCATTTTTTGTCCCAGCAATGCTCCTATAACTTCTTCTTAAAGCAAAAAGCATAATCTCTGTGCTAGGGCAGGAATCATTCAGTTCTCCAGATGTGTTAAGCTTACAAGTCCCAGCAATAGCAATAGCATCTTCATTTATATACTGCTAAGCAGTCTCCAAGCAATTGACAACTGTAAGCTAATTGCCCACAACAAGCTGTGCATTCATTTTACCCACCTCAGAAGGATGCTAGGCTGAGTCGACCCTGAGTCCCTGGCTGGTTTGTGAGTGAGTGGCTGCATTTAACCACTGCACCACTAGGACTCGCTAGCAGCCCTAGAAAACCTAGTGAATGATGATGAATGCTGGGAGTCGCAATCTAATAATATCTGGAGGGCCTCATTATTCACACCCCATTTCCACACAAAAGGGTAGATAGACACAAATCTGAAGTCGAAGGCTTTCATGGCCAGCATTCATAGTTTTTTGTGGGTTTTTCGGGCTATGTGGCCATATTCTAGAAGATTTTCTTCCTGACGTTTCACCAGCATCTGTGGCTGGCATCTTCAGAGAACTTCAGAGACACAAATTTGACCTTACACTTGCCAGCACACAAGAAACAATGCTAGGAGACATCAGTCTCTGAGGTTACTATGTCATTGACCTCAAAGTGGTTATTTTGGAACAAAGAGGTTTCCAGGAAAGAGATCAGTGTGAAACTGCTCAGTCTTTGTCATCAAAGGTTTAAACTGGGACAATGGATCCTTGGCTCAAAAGTGTGCATATATTAACAAACTAGCTTTTCACATCATTTTTGTGTATGCACATTTATTAAAAAGACTATAAAATGGAAAAGGACACTCAGACTTCAGCACAAAAGAACAAAACCCTTCCTTGAAAACAGAATTTATTGCTATAAATGTGACAGAGAAATATGGGCTCCATGAAGATTTCAGTCTCTTTTTTCAAAACACTTGTAGCTGCAGGGACAATATGAAAACATTTCCCTGAATAAGAATTCTATCCCTCCAAAGGAAATTTTCCTTCAGTCTTCACATTTCTGGCATTGCAGAACACTGAACTCTTTATTTTTGCCATGTTCACATTCTCTTGGTAACTTTGCCTGCTCCTGTCCTTGGATGCTTAAACCATATTTCTTCATGCATCTGAGGAAGTAGATTCAAGTCTACAAATGCTCATGCTACCAGCTTCTTTCAGTTAGTCTCAAGACACTACACAATTCCTTTGCACACTGGTTTTCCAGACTAACATGGCTATGTCTTTCAATTCATATTTTTAAAGGTTTGACTGAAGTTCTAAGATACTGCATGGCTAGAAATGTTGGAACTGAAGGAATATTTCATAGGTAGGGACATAATTCTTACAAAGGGTGTAATGATGTCATTTTCCCCACTCCCCTAGCTATACCCCTGACAATCGCATAAAACACCCCAAACCCTATCTGGGTGGTGATAGGCACAATAATACTCTGGGAAAACTAAAACATACCTAGGTTTAAAAAGTGACCATCATATATGTCATGATGGGAGGGGAAGGTTAAGAGGTGACATGGTAGTCATTATTATTATTATTATTATTATTATACTTTATTTATATTTATGCACTGTACTTACAAACAATAAAATCGATCAAAATGAAACCTGCCAATGGCGTACATTCTACAAAATACATATAAAACAATAGATAATAATACAAGATAGAATTAGATAAAAAAAGCAGACAACAAATTAAAAAGATCAAATATCAAATATGAAATTAAATATCAGATCTCAGATAACAATCAGATAAACAATCACACAATGCTTGGGAATGATTTCCTGAACAATATAGTCTTGAAACTGGTTAAAGAAATGATGACTCAGGCTCATGAGGGAAGGAGGTTCCAGGAGTGAGGGGCAGCAAGTGAGAAGGAATGAATCCAAGATGGGGCAGTGGAAATCTTAGGCTGGGATTGACTACCAGAATGGAGGGTATGAGTGGGAATGTGAGGAGAAAGAAGTTCAGATAAATAAGGAGGGGCCAGCCCATGGGGGGCTTTAAAAGTCAACAGCAGAAGCTTATACTGAATACGGAAGGGGAAGGGAAGCCAGTGAAGGGATGATAATAGTGGCAAAATATGGTCAAAGCAACGAGTGGATGTAATAATGTGTGCAGCTGAATGCTGGACAGAAATCAGTGGATGGAGGTGAGAGAGAGGAAGCCCTGCCAGAAGGCATGGACCAGAGTCTTGGCAGTAGAGGCTGAGAGAAATGGTCAGATTTTAGCAATATTGTAGAGAAAGAATCTATATGCCTTGGCTGTGGCCTGGATCTGGGGGATACACAACAGAGAAACCATGTTTAAATATTGGAAGAGATGTCATATTGGGGATGGAGCAAGCTTGTTTGCTGCTGCTCAAAGTAGAATATTGGTAAACCTGATTTCTGCACAGAAAATGCCATTCTCTGTAAAAAAATAATGACAGAATCATAGAATTGGAAGAGATCACAAGGGCCATCCAGTCCATTCAGGAAATCACAAAGCATCCCTCACAGATGGCCATCCAGCCTCTGTTTAAAGATCTCTAAGGAAGGAGACTTCACCACCCTCCAAGGGAGTATGTTCCACTGTCAAGAGGTTCCTCCTAATGTCTAATTAACAATTTGTTAGCTGCTCTGATAGCCTTTTGGCTGAAGAGCGGGGTACAAATAAATAAATATATTATATTATTATATATAATGTTGAGCTGGAATCTCTTTTCCTGTAGCTTGCATCCATTGTTCCGTGTTTTCTTCTGTGGAGCAGCAGAAAACAAGCTTGTTCCATCCTCAATATGACACTCCGTCAAATACTTAAACAGGGCTATCATATCACCCCTTAACTGTGACTTTTCCAGGCTAAACATATCCAGCTCTTTAAGTCTTTCCACATAAGGCATGGTTTCCAGACCCTTCTATATATTGATGCAGCCTAAAAACGCATTGGCTTTTTTAGCTGCCACATCACACTGTTGAATCATGTTCAACTTGTAGTCTATTAGGATTCCTAGATCCCTTTCACACATAGTCTCGTTATGCTAGGTATAATAATAATAATAATAATAATAATAATAATAATAATAATAATAATGTACACCTTATTTACACTGAATTTCACAAAGCTTAAGAAATAATACAACTGAGTTTAGTGATTATCAGGGCAGCAGGTAAAGGAAGAAGGAAGAAGCACAAATCGAAATGGGTGAATCCATTACTGGCCCTTTCCCTTTGTGTAAATTGTTTCCATAGTCACAGGTTTTTTCTGTCACGTTGATGAAAGAAATTGTGAATTCTGGAAAGTTCTCCTTGGCAATAAACAAAAAATAAATTCTCAACCCTTTCTTCTCCCCAGATTCCACAGCCATTCTTGACATGAAGAATCATGAAGTATTTGCCCGCCAGTGCAGTTCTTGAAGATGCTTAGCAAATGAAAATAAAAGAAGAAAACTCTAAGTCAGAATTATACAATTGGTTTATCACAATAGGATTCAAGAACACTCTTAAAAGGTAATGCTGTCAGATTCAAGTTCTCCTATATTCATTTTCCCCCCTTCTAGTCATATTTATCAATACATTTTTTAATTTTGGAAAGTTCTGATAAAAGAGTGTCAGACTAAATGATTTTTGCCCATTCTGATTGGGGATGGAAGGAATATAATAATCTGATCTGTTTGCCTATCTATCTATCTATCTATCTATCTATCTTTGAAAAATGAGTTTATTATAGAATCATAGACTTGGAAGATACCCTAAGGGACATCCAGACGAAAACCATCTTGTCATAAAGGAACATACAATCAAAGCAACCCCAACAGATGTCTATCCAGCCTCTGTTTCAAAACCCCAAAATGAAACTCCACCACACTCCAAGACATCGTTTTTCAATGTTGAAGATCTCTTACCATCAATTTAGGTGGAGTTTCTTTACCTGTAGTTTGAATCCATCGCTCCATGTCCTAGTCTCTGGAGCAGCAGAAAACAAGCTTCTTCCTTCTTCGATATCACATTCTTTCATGTCACCTCTTAATCTTCTTTTCTCTAGGCTAAATTATTTAGCTCTAGGTTAGGAATCCATGAATGCAAATGAGAATGCCAGCTATTTTCTGCATGGAAAGCATGATTTCATGTGCAGAGCTTAATATTTCTCCATAAAAACACATTCAAATAAGTCCCAAACTGTTTATTCTGCACAGGGGAAAAGAAAAATTGTTCATCATTGTATCTGAGGACAAAAATAATGAAAAATTTGTATCCATGAATCTTACCTGGACAGGCCCCTGTTCCCTGTCTGTATGTTCTCATCATTCCTGATCCTGCAAAATCTCATTTTTTACAGTGAGTTCAATGGGCAATGGAGGCACAGTGGGCAATGGAAGCACTTAATGCTACTCAATACAGCATTGTAAACAAAAGTAACTGTGCTCATTGGGGTGTGTGTAAAACCCAAAGGTTATTTTGCTAATGAAACTGTGAATTCTGAAAAGCGTAGAAGTAACTTCTTTATTTTGCAAAATAAACAGCATTTTTGAGATATTTCCTCAACAGATGCTATCTTTTTCTTTCCGTCTCTGGCTTCCACTTGTTTGAAGGTCACATTTGCATATCACTTCCGATTGCCTGCTCATTCAATGAAGAGCAATTTCAATTGAGGTGATCTCTTTATGGGGCCCAAATATCTCTCTATGTCTTAGAAAAATATTAGCTAGAGAGATTTATTTCAATGCTTTAAAAAGAGAAAGAGAAAGTTTATTGCTCATCCTATACTGGTGGCTTGATATGCATGATTGTTTCCAGGTATTAGGCATAATTTGAATACATTGCTCACCACTTCTGTTCTGCAATGAAACCAGAAAGCAGATGGTGTAAAAATGGATGGAAGAGGTGCCACATGTATTTACTACATCCCATGAATTCATCTGGGAGACAGTATGTAAAATAGAGAAAAGTATGCTGTACATTGTAACCTTCTTTTGACAATTGTGAAGGACAAGAGTGGTACCAGTGATTGAACAAATGGGAAAAGAGAGCCACCAACGAAATTTCTCTCTTTCCTTGTTTCAGTAGCTCATAAAACGTTTCCTCTTGATTGATTAGCAACTTTATATCTTATCCTTGTTTCATTCAATAACATTAAACCGGTCAATTTATCATTTGAATTAAATGTTCTGGCTCAGAGGATAAATAGCAGAGACTTGGAGAGAAAGAGAGACGGTTCTCTATGGGAATTTTTTTAAAAGAAAAAAAAATCTCTGTCAAATCCTGGGAAGTATTAAATATACTGAGTCCTGCTGGGAGCTTTATCATCCAGCATCTCCAGCTTATAATAAGACAGAGCAAAGCATAATTCTGCCTTGCAGCACAGAAGTAATGGGATCTGTTCAAACACAGATCTACCAGGTAAAAATTAATGGGCCAAATTTGTTCCTGGAATCACTCACTGCCTCTGCTCTGATTCTCCCTATCTGCTCATTGCTCTGAAAAGGCAAATAGAAACTGCGAGATACTTGGCTCTAGGCAAAGGGGCACATTCTCCAATTCTTTTTAGACAGAAAATTCAAAGTAGCAATTTGAGGAATGAAGTGTTTTCCTCTCATTGTTGTTTACCTACAAGTCATTTCCAACTTATGGTGACCCCAGCTAAAGGTAAAGGTATTCTCCATTGACAAGGTTGCCAAGTCGTGTCTGACCAAAGGGGGTGGTGCTCATCTCTGTTTCTAAGCCGAAGAGCCAACATTATCATAGACTACTCTGTGATCATGTGGCCAGCATGATTGCACAGAACATTATTTACCTTCCCACTGAAGTGGTACCTATTTATCTACTTGCATTTACATGCATTTGAACTGCTAGATTGGCACAAGATGGGACTAGTGATGGGAGCTCACCCCATCATGTGGCACCTGGGCCAACCTGACAATCTTGCAATCGGTAAGGTCATCATCATAACCACTTGAGCCACCACATCCTTATTGATGACCCTAAAGGTGAAACTATAATGGAATTCTTTGAGAGTGAGAGTGTATGACTCACCCAAGGTTACCCATGACTGAGCAGGGAATCAAACCTGGTCTCCAGAGTTGTAGTCCAACACTCAAACCATTACACCACATTGGCTTTCATGTTGTTGTTGTTGTTGTTGTTTGCTTTCCAATTCATAGTGACTCTAAGGTGAACTGATTATGGGGTCTTCTTGACAAGTTTGTTCAGTGGGTGTTTGCCATTGCCATCCTCTGTGATTTGTCTAGAGTCACCCAGTGGGTTTACATGGCTACTATGGGATTTGAACACTGGTCTCCTGAGTCATAGTCTAACATTCATACCAATACACCACACTGGCTCTCCTATAGATTATTTATTACATCCCCTAGAATATTGTGACCAGTTCTGGACATTACAGTTTTAGAAGGATGGTAGCAAGGCTGAATGTGTCCACAGGAGGGCAACCAACATCCTAAAAAAAGTCTGGAAATATATGAGGAACACTTGCAGTAAAGTGGTAGGTTTAACCTGGAGAACAGAAGACTGAGATGTGATCACTTCAAATATCTGAGAGCTGTCATGTGCACAATGGTGTGAGCTTCTTTTCTGCTCATGAAACAATGGATTCAAAATATAAGAAAGGAGACTCCGACTAAATATTAGGAAGACTCTCCTGGTAGACTCTGCTGGTGGGATAGCATTGTGGTAAGCACCTTCATTTCAAATTTTTAAAAAGAAGAGAGACGGCTATCTTTCAAGAATATTTTGTGGATTCCTTCAAAAGCAGGGGGTTGATCCAGATGACACTTGGGTTCCCTTCCAATTCTACATCTCTTAGAAATGTGAGAAAATTTGCACTTTCAAGGCTTGTTTTTCTAAAGTGCCTCCTTGACTAAGTTTGGAACCAGATGCAACACACAGTGAGTTCTAGCAAAGAAAAAATTCATATGACAATGGCTGGCATCTATTAGTATGTTACTCTGTCATTATCACAATTCATGTGTTTGATCATTGCATAGATCAGAATTCTTTTCCAAACATGCATCAAAAGGGCCCTCTAAACCCACCTTGTAAGTCATGTAAATCCCCTTCCCATCCATGGATGTGTGTGTGTGTGTGTGTGTGTGTGTGTGAGAGAGAGAGAGAGAGAGAAAATCCCTATGTTTTTATATGGATACATTAACTAACATTTTGATGGACACATGTCTCCATTGACTAAAAGCCTGTATATACGCATTTTAGAAATGTCAGTAGTAGATTTTTCTTTTTGTTTCAACACACACGGAAACTGACTAAAAGTGGAAGAAAAAACAACAACTGATAGGTGTACTATATATCACTAAATACCACTGTAAATAAATAGAATACTACAACAATACTAAATCAATATATGTATATAATTGAACAATTCTAAATGAACATAAATGAATGATGCAATTAATATATGAAAACAACAATAATAAATGAAAAGTCCAACTAAAAAAACACTTTCCAAGGATATAAGGTGCTGCAAAGAAAAATTCTTCTGTTTACTCCAGTGCCTACATGACTGATAATGTAAGATGAATATCCCAACAATATTAGTTCAATAACACGCCAAACAATGATTGTAGTGACTCGGAGAACCAAAATAAATCACCTTTCAAAGATTTTGCTATGCTGGTGTTTCAAAGCTGTAGGTAATCAGGGTGGTGGTACCAAAACATATAACTGAAGCTATGGTTGCATAAATATAAGTAGCATTGTTATCCCTGGTAGCAGACAGCTACCTCCGGAGTTTTGTAGCCGTTTCAATTTTATGTTTTGATACTACCACCCTGATTACCTACAGCTCTCCCACTTTTGGTCAGTTACTGTGTAAGCTTTCTGTTTTGTTGGTTTCAACACACCTGGAGACACAAACACATGATTGTCCCCACATTAGCTCAGTTATCCATACATTTGAATCATGTCAGTATGATTTGGCCAGGATATTGTGCATGAGGCTGAGTGCAAGATGATATTACCTAATTTTAGAAGCCTACAGCAAAATGCCAAACTTCATGGAATCTGTGTCTTTGAAAAACTAAGGCGTGGTACAGACCACCCAAAAAGGGCGGCCTGCTGGTGCCTGTTTCAGCCGCCAAACTTCAAGGCTTCCTGCCAGCGGAAAAAGAACCTGCAAAAAGCGGGTTCTTTTGAAGCCGCGGAGGTGGCATAATAAGTGCGCCACTGGAGCATTCATTATGTAAGTGCCACGTGGCGCGATGCAGATGCCATGCAGCACTTGTGTAACAATGGCAGCACCCATGTATACAGTGTGCCACCATTGTTACACCCTTGTCATGTGCAAGGGTTGCAGGGCATCTGGGCGCTCCTCCGTCTGTCAACCCCTAGCACGTGATGAGGGTACCCAAAAGGCCCATATGTACCAGGCCTATGCTTGTTGAATATTTGCATCTTCTGGAGCTGTTTAAGACATAGGAACTGTACAAGGACCTTACACTTTTGGCTGAATTTGACTTCCAGCAAATATTAAGATAGTTGAAATCACCCATCACTAGCACATATCTCCTTTCTGAGTGTGGGGTCATCTGTCCTAGATGGGGATAAAGTAAAACATTCTTAGTGACTGCAATGAGGTTTGACAAAGTCCTCACATTTGATGGCAGTGGAGCTTTAGGTAGAACTTCACACCTGGTAGAAATGTAGTGGGATAAGGAAACAGAAGATGCATCCCCCCACACAGAAAAAAAAGACATCTGAAAATCCAGAGGCCATTTGTACCCAGCAGGACATTCTTCTCATGATGAAAAAAAAAGTCTCTCTCTAAAAAGGCAAATGGTACTCCAGCATTCTGAAGATACTGCTTGTCATATTTGTTTTTCACCCCATTGCCTTTAGTTTGTGGGGCCATGGGAGAATAGATCTGAAATCTGCAATGTGGACCCTATCAGGCTGCATGCAGTGTACATATTTCATTCTGCACACTTCTGCACAAATAGCTCCTGGATGAATTTAATTTAGAAAAGAGTGTGGGAAAAGTGGTTAAATTTCCATCCCTGGTGCTATGGCTTGCCTATGGTTCAATCCCTACAGCTATGGCTAGATGAAATACTAATAGTAAACACAAAACCAGCATGGTATTTTCCAATTATACAGAACTATCATCCCTGTCATTCTCAGCTGTAGCTCGGCTGGCTGGCTGGGGATTGTGGGGACTGTAGTCAAACACATTTGGAAGACATCAGCCTGTGGAAGGCTGTCCTACATCCAAAATATTTGCAATTTATATACTGGAAATAACATGAAAATTAATAAAAGGGCTATGTGTTTATGGAATGAGTTTTTTAAAAACATTGTATAAGGGCAACGGTATCATGCTGCTACTCACGTCTGTGCAAACTCAGAGTCACTCAGAGGAAGATGTGTTTATGTGTCTAACACAGCCAGCATGATGTGATGGTTTGAGCATTGGATATGACCCTGGAAACCAGCATGAATCTACCCCACTGTCTCATTCTTAAAGGGAGGCACTGGCAAAAAAAAAAAAAAAAAAAAAAAAAGGGGGGGAGAACAAACTACTCTGAACAAATCCTGCGCCAGGAAAACCCTGTGATAGGCTTGACCTAGTGTCACCATAAGTTGGAAACAGCTTGAAGACAAGAACTGCCTGAAGGAAGAGGCTCCTCCCTCTTGTAACTGTCATCTTGGCCTCAGAGGGAGCGATCAGGCAGACCCAGCAACATCAGGGACTGCCTGAAGGAAGAGGCTCCTCCCTCTTGTAACTGTCATCTTGGCCTGAGAGGGAGCAATCAGGCAGACCCAGCAACATCAGGGACTGCCTGAAGGACAAGACTTCTCCCTCTTTTAACTGTCACCTTGTATTTGTATTGTATTCAATTTTTACTGTACACCGCTATGATCATTGCGGAATAGCGTCTATAAATAAAACTTATTATTATTATTATTATTATTATTATTATTATTATTAAGCAACAAGAAATCATGCTGCCCAACACAAACATCTGCACCTTCAAGCCTATTCTTTCTGCCAGATTATTGTTGGCGTTGTTGTTGTCCTATTCGTATCCCTCCATTCCTCACCGATTTTTGGGCAATAACTCTGTTCTATTTTCACAGTTCTCCAGTTCTAGCTCATACATGCTATTTCACCCACCCCCAACTTTGGCCTTCCAGTTGTGTTGGAGTGTACCTCACATAGCCATGCTAGTATACTTGATTACTGTACTTGATTACTATACTTGATTACTGTAATGTCCTCCTGGCTGGGCTTCCTCTTTCTCACCTCCGTCCTTTAATCTCTGTCCAGCATTCAGCTGCACGCATTATCACTTCCACCCACCGCTCTGACCACATTTCTCCTGTGTTGGCATCCCTTCACTGGCTCCCTCTCCCTTTCCGCATTCAGTATAAACTCCTGCTGTCGACATTCAAAGCCCTCCATGGACTGGCCCCTCCTTACTTATCAGACCTTCTTTCTCTTCACCTTCCCACCAGGGCCCTCCGTTCTGGTAGTCAAGGGTTCCTGTCTCAGCCCAGGATTTCCTCTGCCCCATCCCGGATTCGCCCCTTTTCACTTGCTGCCCCTCACTCCTGGAACCTTCTTCCTCCACAAGCAAGAGCCACCACTTCTTTAACCAGCTTCAAAACGGAGCTGAAAACCATCCTATTCAGAGAAGCTTTCCCAGGCATCGCATAATTGTCGCTTACTATCTGATGTTCTGTTGTTGGCTGTTTATCGATCCATTTCCTGTATTCCTATGTACTGTATATGTATTATCCTACTTGTGATTATGTATTTTCTCTGGATAATGATTAACCATCCATTATGAAGCCTTGCCCTCCCTCCAGTCCATCTGCCTTGGTCCAGACCTCGGAGGTTGAGAGGAACTGCTGGACCTCTTACCCTTTCCCTCCACCACTCCCTTCTCCTTCTGTGTCATGTCTTTTTAGATTGTAAGCCTGAGGGCAGGGAACCGTCTAACTAAAAAGATTGCATGTACAGCGCTGTGTAAATTTACAGCGCTTCATAAATAAAGGTTAATAATAATAATAATAATAGTAGGAGTTTGATGGATGTTCTAGTCCAACATATCAGAAAGCCATGGATGGAGGAAGATGCTTTATCTGCTATAGTGGTGTTTCTCAAGCTATCTGATGTAGGTGGCAGAGTAGTTTCTTTTCGCATATGACAAGGAACAGTACCATAATTGTGCTCCTTGACTACAACTATTTCTTTCTTGGAAACTGTTTGCAGATTGATAGCTCATGGATGGCACCACATACCCTCCAACATTTTATTGATGAAAACTGAGACATGTGTGGCCAGGAAACATCAGAGTGTGGTCAAGATGGCAAAGGTTATTAATGAGGAGGAACTCACAAGCTAGGAGAGGCTGCAGCAGTTTGGTTTGCCTCTGCCTCCCTGAATGGATGCAAACTTATGCATTTTGGACTCAGTTTGCAGCAAGTGAAGCAAACTGGGGACCAAGAGGGAAACTTGGACATTTTAAAAACAGCTGAAAAAATGGATGATAAAGGAATCATTGAGAATATTCTTGCCAAATTGGACAGTTGACATGTTTAGCAGAAGTCCAGGTACACCACTTAGAACACCAGTGTGCTATACTATGCTATCTGTCTTGTATGATATGATCATTAACCAAATGACTCTATTCATTGCTTCATACAATAACATTCTGCTATGAAGGTGGCTCAGCTAATCTGCAATCAATTTTTCTGGTATCTTTCATCAACTTCCATTTTCATTCTGTCAAAACACAGTGTTTTGTTAAATCCATATAGAGTCTGAGTTGCCTTGCTGAGTAGAGTGAAATACCTCCAGATGTGCACAGGTGTTACTGAGACCTGAATTAAACCTATTGTGTCTAATTAAAGGACACATTTATCATCCTCTGACAGATAATGTAGCTATAGCTACATTGTTAAGAATAAGTGCCTCTTATTCCTTTCAGCTTTAAGGGATTACAGGAAGTGTACCGTGTTGTTATGACAACATGTATCTAAGCCCCAATAAGTAGCAGCATTGTTTTAGTTGTATAGTTCTGTACTCTGTTACTTTTTCTTTCCTTATACAGTGTGTGTATGGTGGGGAAGGGTTCAAGAAAAAATGCAAGGGAAAAATTCAAGTAGTTTCTTTTAAGGTTTTGTTCCCCCAGTCCAAAAGCTTTGCTTGAGAATAATATCTGAGACAGACCTGGTAGTAAATAAATAGCTTATAGAATTCTGTGATATTAATCAGTTAGTGCTTCCCAACCAGCCAGTCAGCTGAGGGCACTAACAGCCGGATTTCTAATGCACAGAGCACAGGAAATAAACAAGATGAACTTGACCTCATAACAAAGCAGATATAGTATAATAGGTATCACTGAGACCTGGTGGTATGCGTCTCATGATTGGAATGTAGTAATAGAGGGGTATACGCTATTTCAGAGAAATAGACAAAACAGGGAGGGAGAAGCATTATACATTAAGGATGTATACATCTGTGAACAGATCCATGACTTCAATCTTAGAAGCCAAGTTGAGAACTTCTGGGCAAAAATTAAGGGGGGAAGAGACAACAGGGATGTCATTGTGGGTTTACCATAGGCCACTAGGACACATCAAAGACTTGGATGATGCTTTTCTGGAACAGATGACCAAACATTCAGAAAGGAGTGATGTAGTAGTAATGGAAGACTTCAACTCTCTTGATATTTGCTGGAAGTTAAACTCTGCCAACAATATAAGATCTAACAATTCCTCACTTGCCTAGCAGATAATTTCATTGTCCAGGAGGTGGAAGAGACAACAAGGGAACCAGCTACATTGTCTTCTCTTCTAACTTTGTGATTCTATTATTCTGTGCCTCCCTAGGAAGTAGGGTGCTGTCATGACTGAGTGGCCCCACCCACACAGGGCACACGTCCATGACACAAACACTGCACTGCGCCCGTATGTCTGTACGTCCGTATTAGAAAATAATCAGTACAGTCCTGGTCCTAAGCACTTATATGAATCCTAACATCATGTCAGCAAACCAAGAATTCATTATTATTATTATTATTATTATTATTATTATTATTATTATTATTATTATTATTATTGAGAGAGAGCCATGTCAGTCTGGAATATACAAAGGTATCTTGTAGCACCTTTGAGACAAAGGACTTTACTGCATGACAAGAGAAAGGTGAAACAGATTGGGGGAGTAGTAGCTTTCTCCATGCCACTCTGCATGATGCTGTTGCACTTCCATTTTCTTCCCAAGGGGAGATAGTTGGCAAAGCATGCCTTTGACTGAATTTTTTTCCCCCATTTGGCAAAAGGCATGCTTTGACAATTGTCTCCCTTTGGGAAAATGATAGAACTGCTACAACATCTTATGGAGTGGCACAGAGAAGGCCACTACTCTCCTGATCTGTTTCATCTTTCTTTTCTCATTTGTTAATGTCCTGGCTGTGTAGAAAAAGTTGTAGAATAATATTTTGACCTGCTTCCTCAGATGGATGGAATTCTCCGTGGATCTGTGGAAGTAGACCAAGTTTACAAAAGATTATGCTACAACTTTTTCTACACAGTTAGTCTCAAAGGTGCTGCAAAATCACTTTGCATATTATTAGTATATAGTTATGCTTACTGCAACTACATATTAAAAATGCATACAGCATCTGCTTGCTCCTTATTGACATGCCTGTTATAAGTTATAACTTGATATAACTTGTTTGTACTTTGCAGTTTGATTTGGATTACAAAGTAATTTCAAAAATACCTATGATTCCTGCAAGATGAAATTTCTAGTTTTCAAACATGCCTGGCATTCATAGCATGGGTAAAACAACATATGGCCACTTCCAGTAAAGGACCAAAGACCAACATTCCCTAAGGGTGGCTTTGATAAATGTGGTGACAGGAGAAGAGCAGCCTTGGCAGGGATGAAACAAATTAGCAGGGATGAGAAGGAATTGGGGAATCCAAGTAGGCAGGCAGGTTAAGAAAGAAGGCAAGTATAGACTCACAGCTCAGAGAGTTGAGAGAGCCAGTTGCACCCCCAAAATACAAACAAACAAACAAAAAACTCAGCCAAGAAAAGGTGGAGGAGGACAGGGCAGCAAGAACAGTAGCCAGGCAGGTAAAAAAATAAGAGACATGGAGACGGAGAACCCAGGGAGTTCAGGGAGTGATGCCAAAAAAACAGCTAAGAAAGAACAGTGGAGGGGCAGTCAGCAGAAGAGGAGCAGTGTTGGCAGGGATAAACTGAATTAGCAGAGATGAAAAACAACTGGGAATGCATTAAGAAAGGAAGATCAATAATAAAGAAGAGCACAGAGTCAGAGTACAGAGAATCCATTGTTCGGTGGTTTGCTTAGACTAGAGGATGAAAGACGACTTGAGGTGATTTTTGTTGCATACCTTGGCCCTACAACCAAGCAAGACTGGGGATACCAGCCACACCTATCCAGTGACTTTTCAAAATCAGCAAGCTCCTATTTTTGAAAAGCCACAGGATAAGTACAGCTGCAATCTGGCCTGCATATGGGCTGCACTCACCCAGTAGTGGCTGTGTGCAATAACGCCCAGTTTTAAAATTAAATGTGGCTGTATCCAATCAGGGATAAGTCACTTTAAATTCAATGCAATAATCCCCTAGGACTGATACCACAATGCAGAATGAATGCAGATTGACACAGCTTTGGCTACCATGGCTCAGCGCTATGGAATCCTAGGATTTGTAGCTTGTTGTGACACCAGAGCTCTTTCACAAAAAAGGCTAAATATGTCACAAAACCACAAATCCCAGAAATCCATAGTATTCAGCCATGACCATCAAACTGCATATATTCTGTAATGAAGGGGCTATACATACAGCCCCTAAGGGGTGACAGGATGCCGCCCCTTTCCTAGGCAGCTCGGGGCCGCAGCAACTGCACTCTGCAGCCCTGATCCAGCCTTTTGAAAGCATGAAAAGAAGCCACTCAAAGAGGCTCTTTTTTGCACCTTCAAAAGGGTGCCATAGCCATGGCAGTGTGGCTATACAGTGCACCTTCAGTGCTGTGTCATATAGACACAGCACCAGAGGAGTGCCATGATGCTGCATGCTGTGTGGAGCGGCATGCAGCATCAGGATGTCCTGGGGGCAGGAGCGGCTGTGCGTCATGAGGATGCCATGCCCTGACTTTGCCTCTATGTTGGCCTTAATGGTCGGTGTGTACAGGACCAAAGATAACTATAGATGCAGCTTAGAAATCCAGCTCTCAAACCCCAGTATATAATACAATTTTATTAATTAATTCCTGGTATCTATTCCATCCATTCCTGTGCTGTCTCATCCCTCTTTCTCAAAAAGTTGTGCAAAATGAAACATACATGGCCAGAGGTAGGCCTAAAACTATCCAATCATTCTTCAGAAAGTTGCACAGTTCCAAATAAAACTGAGTTTCTTGAAAATGCAGTTTTTAAATATCGCAGTGAATTTTCCATCATTTACACAGAAAACAAACATAGGTTTCAATGCTATGGAAAGAAATGCCAATGTCTTTTCTTCAACACCTGTCAGGGAGTAAGGAAATCAAGATTGTCCATCTCTAGCAGGAACCTTTGGCCTTTGTAGCTGGAAAGAACTGGCCTGAACAAAGAGGAACAATAGGCACATTGCTCAATACCAGGTTCAATCCCAAAGTGAAATACTAGTGAGGTCTGTTAGAATCTGAATTTAAGTAGAATATTGACAAGATGGAATATGTCCAGATGATAGCAAGCAAGATGAAGTCTAAATACTACGAGATACAGTTGAACAAGATCCCATCTAATATTGGGAGCTAAGCAGAGTCAATCCCAATTTGTACTTGAATGGGAGACCACCAATTTATACCAACTGCTGTAGGCTATATTTCAGAGGAAGGAAATGGCAAAACCACCTCTCAGTGTTCCTTGCTTTAGAAAACCCTATGGAACTTATTGGGTCACCATAAATTGACAGCCAACTTGAAGGCACATACAACCTGGAGAAGAGAAGATTAAGAGGAGACATGATAACTGTCTTCAAATATTTGGAGGCCTTTCATGTGGAAGAAAGAGTAAGATCGTTAGTTGCTGCTGTTCCAGGAGGTAACATCCAAACCAATAAATTTATATTACAAGAGTGGATATTCCAAGTCAACTTTTAAAAGAAATTCCTGATACTAAGAGCTATTCAGTAGTGGTAGACTGCCTCTGAGAGTAGTGGGTTCTTCTTGATCAGAGATTTTTAAAAAGGCATTATTTGATATGTTTTTATCTATTTATGATTAGATGGCCAAGGCAGGGTGATGTAATCTGCTTTGATTCCTTGAGAAAGAGCAGAATAATAATAATAATAATAATAATAATAATAATAATAATAATAATAATAATTAGCAGTTGATTCTAGCATGGGCTGGAGTAGATGGCTCTTGCGGTCCCTTCCAGTACAGAGAATGGATTTCTCAAGTAATGCACAGAATCTTACCATTGGTGTTAATTTTACACATATCAGATATTGGCAAAAATCTTGGAGCTTCTTACTATATTGATTTGGAGACAGCAAAAGATTTTGCCTAAACCATCAGATTCAGTTCTTAGAAATGCCAAATTTTCTTCTTAAGAGAGTCAAGGAAATGCAGTGGACTACTCAGTTAATACACTGAGTTAGTAAAATGTTTGTTTTTGAAAAAATCAAATAGAAAACCAGGGTAGGAGAGGAAAAATGATGGAAGGAACTATGGCAACATGAACTTTTTTCTTTATTGGGGACATCAGTAAAGCAAACCACAGGACACAGAAAACACCCGCTGAGATCTGCCTTAATCATAGGAAGAAGGGAATCATAGGGAAAGGGAACTGATTTCTTAGATGTGCTGAAACTACAGAATTAAACAAAAGGCATGGGGGGAATCCTCCCTCAAATGTCTATATGCATAACAAATGCTTTTTGCTCCAAATTTTATGAAAGGAAAAAAAAGACCTACTCTGGTTTTTAAAGTCTTACTCCTGCCCACACCTGACCTCCTTGCTCCCCTTCTCTTCCCAATGCTGCTGTCTCAGCTGATCAAACTTTTAATACAATGTAGGAATGCATCCTTCACTTATTTCATTTTTTGAAACAAGCTATAAGTAATTTTAGCCATTTACTTTCTGATCTGAGAAACTCTTTGAAAACTGCTTCTTCAAAGGCTATTCACATTCAGGACGTAAGAGGGGAAAATTCACTTATCCTTCCAAGGAGCTCTAGCATCTTACCAAACTATGAATCATGGGACAGTTATAGTAGACATAAGCACTGTGATTGTGGAGTGTGAAAGAGCCTCTGATGAAATGGGTAACAGTTCGTAAAAGTCACAGACATGCAGGTGCCACTTTACCGGTTGTGTGTGTGCACCTTCAAGTAACCTGTCAACTTATGGCAACCCCATAAGACAAGGAATACAGTACTCAGAGGTGGTTTTACCAGATCCTTCCTTTGAAATATAGCCTACAGAACCCAGTATTTGTTGGTCTTTCATCTAAGTACTAACCAGAGCTGACCCTGTTTGGCTTCCAAGATCAGATGGGATCTGATGCCTTTAGGATATTTATGCCACTTGTTAGGAATGGAAATGAATGAATGAATGAATGAATGAATGATATATTGTCTTAGGCTTATTAAACCTCACATTTCTTCAACCATCTATCTTTTATTCATTATAGTCCAAAGCTTCATTATGAAACTGGATTGGATTACAGAACAGTTAGAGAAGTGTCTCATAAATCTAATCTCAAATTCAAGAAAGACTGAATTTCTTCTGACATTATGTAATATATATATAGATATAGATATATAGATATAGATATAGATATAGATATAGATATAGAGAGAGTCATCAACATTGTGTCTTCACAATTATGGTCAAGCAAAATTTTTTCAGGTGATTCAAGACTGCCTACAGTCTGACCCAATAGGAAACCTGAAGGAACCCCAATTAGATTTATTTATTTATTGATTTATTTATTCATTTCATTTCATTTCATTTCATTTGTATGCCACCTTTCCCCCTGAAGGGACTCAAGATGTCTCACAGACAAAACATTTAATATCTCAGTAAAATTCAAAACAAATAAAAACATCTAAATATAAAATCACATAACTATATATAAACATAGACATACAGTGTTACCCCGGGTTACGAAAATAATTCGTTCCGCCGCCACTTTCGTAACCCGAAAGGCTTTCGCAAGCCGAAACCCCATAGGCGCTAGGGGAAAAGCCGCGATTTGGTGCGAAAAAGCGCCGAAAAGCAACAAATTTCTTTCGTACCAAAATAACCTCGTAACCCGGAACAGTTTTTTTCAATTGGATTTTTTTCGTAACCCGGAATTCGTAAGGCGGCGCATTCGTATCCGGGGTACCACTGTACTTGCAAACGTCTTGAGAGCAACTTCGTCATATCCACTGCACATCCACTGCTGTAACATTACCTTGTAGGAGGAAAAGAGATTCCACTAGAACTTCCTGATGGTAAGATGTCCACAGTGGAACGTACTTCCTTGTAGAGTGAGGGAGTCTCCTCTTTTGAGTTTTCAAACAGAGGCAGAATGTGATTTGAATGGATATTCTGATGGCAGAGTTGGACGGATTGCCCTTGAAGGCCTCAAAGTCCTATGATTCCAAGAGTCATTACAGGCTTTGTGATATATGATTACACTATTCTGTATCTTTTGCATATGTGAAGCTAATGAACTTATCATGATTCTTGGTCCAAAACCCACCTCAGATACATTCATTAGGTGGATAATTTTCATATATAACATGCACTGATGGTGAGATCTGTTCTGCTCCAAACAGTCTTCTAGACCAACAATGAAATCTGGGATTTTTATGTTGTGACTGATGGCATTTCATGTAACTCAGATGGATGTATTTCATCTAATAGCATCAGAAATATTTTAAATCTCATGAAGCTCCCTTCACTTCCCAGAAGGATTCCTTTAATACTTATTCTGAACAGGAATGGCCCATGTTTCCCTCACAATTTCACTTTTGAGTGAAATTTGGTACCAATCCCATTGTTGGGAAACTCTACAGAATTTCTTCCAATGCCTTGATGGAGGTCAATACAGAAATGAAGACTTGACCAGAGAAAAGAGTGAATAAAAGATCTTGCATCTCTGAAGATGCCAGCCACAGATGCTGGCAAATGTCAGGAATAAATTCTTCTAGAATAGTGTCATATAGCCCCAAAACCCACAAAAAAACAAAGAGATGTTGATCCCCAAAAGACTATGTCATCCACAAACCATACAGACTTGCTAAATCTATATCCTCCTGTTGTTTTCTGTTTGTGTTTAAAAATATTATTATTTTCTATTGGCTAATAATTCATGGAGATTTCTTTTTTTAAAAATGTCCTACACTGGAAGTACCTTATATGGTGTTACTTAGACTACTTCTGAATCCTTGCATATCAATTAAAGCAAAAGTTTGGAAAGAAATTTGAATGGAAGCTGTCGATAGCCATCATACATTTCAAAACCAAACTGTCAATCTTCTTTATATCACTGAAAGATATAAACCTCTGTACTAATACAAACCTTCTTATATCACAGAAGGAGAGCTGGCAGTACTATCCTGTGCTCTGAGCTGTCACTCAAGGAAGCTAGGGGAAGACATCAAGAATGTATTTAGATTATTGCAATCATATGATGCAGCCATTTCTCAGGTTTCCCTGCTAGTGTCACTGATACCAGGATGACATGCATTATCTTCCCAGCTTCCATTGTCTTGGAAATGGGGAAAGATTGTCTGTGGGTGCAAGGAAGGTCCAGCGGAGATGGAGATTGGGCATTATAGAATCATAGAATCATAGAGTTGGAAGAGACGGCACGGGCCATCCAGTCCAACCCCCTGCCATGCAGGAAATCCAATCAAAGCATCCCAATAGATGGCCACTAGCCTCTGCTAAAGAACCTCCAAGGAAGGAGACCCACTACACTCTGAGGGAGTGTTGTTCCACTGTCGAACAGCCTTACTGTCATAGGCGCAACCTTTCCTCAAATGAGTGGAAGCATAATTTTTTCTTAAAGTCAGAATCCAAGAGTCCAGCATGGGCAAAAGCTGGCACATGTAAGATAAAGAATGCCATGCAAGTGACACCTGCATGGAGGGGGTTGTTGTTGTTGTTTTGTGTTTGTTATATTATTTGTTAGACTGGATAGCCCTTGTGCCTCTCTTCCAACCTATAATTCTATGATTCGCTAAAGAAAATGGACTCCACACCCCAAATCAATCATCTGCATTTGAGTTTAATTTAACTCTCCATTTCAACACAACCCAGTGAATGACAGATAAGATCTCTTCTCCCTGGCGATCAATGGGGTGACAGATGTCTCAGCCAGAGGCCCTCACAACATATATAAGAAGGGAAACCAATTTCCTTGCTGCTATGAAAATTTATAAAAACCAAAATAAACCACAAATATATATAGTATATCTGTTTGGGTACACACTTTAACAAGGAGGTTAAAGTCTACAAACTCAACTCTGCAGAAATTGTTCCTCTATCCCACCATGTGTTCATCACCTAACAAATGCTGAGCTTGGTCTGGATACACTCGAGACCACAGCTTGGTTGATGGCGTATACATTTGGCTTAAAATCCATATAGACCAATAGATCTAGTCTAAAGGTTTCTTTTATTCGGATAATTTATACTAACTGGGTCAAAAATATATGAAGATAAATTAAAATTAAGGGCCTAAAATCTGGGACTCTTTACGCCCCTAACAGAGGAGGAGTGTTTTAAGGCAATTAAGGATGTTTATTGAGTTGGGACTACAATGAGGACTTATTCCACCCTCCCAGAGTGTGCTCCCTCTTCTGATTTGGCATTCCCCCTTATTGTGGCGAGATGCCAAAGTACTTTCAATCATGTGTCCCTTCAGGGTCGAGAAAGTTCCTCTTCGCAAGGTTGAATATTCACCCTCCTCTGTGTCACCAGGGTAGATATTTGGAGGATCCCTTTGCAAATCGAATATGTTTATGTGTGAATATCTCCAGATACTCCTCCAAACATATTAATATTTCTTTGCCCGCTGTATCAAAAACCTCAAAAACGAGAGCGAAATTACTAAAGAAACTATTGGAATGAACTACTGTTTAATAACGGATACAACTCTAGTACATTTATGTAGGATTGTAATGTACAGATTACACACATGGATGCCAATTTTCTAAGGGAGGCAACAAAAATCTGGCACAATTAAATAATGGTTAGAGTTTAGTGTTAGATAATAAAAAGTAAATTTTTAGAATTATGTAACTAGTTTAAGTTTTAATTTTTGTATTGTATTTTTGTTGTATAGTCTATTGAGATGCCTAATAAGGTGATGGATGATTGGATCTCTTCTCCTTTTGGAGGCACTGTAACGGCCACCCTGACGAGTAGCCATTAATGGCCATATGTTCCCCTAGTTTTTAATCCATCTCCTTTTAAAGGCCATTAAAGTAGACAGCCACTCAATTCATCTTACAGTGGTGAGTTCCTCAGTTTAAACTACGTTTAGCCATGTGAAAAAGTGTTACTTTTATCACTCCTGAATCACCATCTGTTATGTAGCAGATGTCCCAAGTCCTAGAATCACAATGAAAGAGAGAAAGCTTTTTCTCCCTATCTAATTCTTGGGACCAGGAATACTTTCTACAACATTATAATTTATGCACAGTATACTATAGTCTCAAGTACCCTGACAAGAGAGGGATTTAGCATTAAAATTATTAAGCATTAAATAAAGCATTAGACAGACACTCATGGTTCCGGATTAGAGTGAACAAGAGCAGGCTAGAGCGCTTTTATAAGAGGCTTTCTAAGAACGGCACCAAACACACAAGCTAAATCCTCACTAAAATGGGTGAAACACAAGGACTCAACACAGCTGCTAAGTACTCAAGGTGCTGTACTTAATGGACAAACTGGCAGTTTTGTTTCTTGAACAACTGATGTTTTGAAAATACATGTAGTTCTTGCGGAATATGAAGACTGTGAATTTGAAATGTAATCTTATCCATCCTGGTTATTGATCTATTCCCACCTCCTAGATCTGCAACCTCAGGAAAGGAAGAGAAAAAAAAATCACTAGATTTTCCATTCTCAATGAAACTTGCACCTTCCAAGGTATAATACTTCTTCTCTCAAGAATATGTGCATGTGAAAAGTCGGCAAGGCATTTCAAAGAAGGAAATGTGCAGAAAGAATGCACAAATTTTTTAAAAGCAACAACAAAAAACTGGTGATTTGAAAAACACACAAAACACATTCCAGTTTAGTCAAGAAATTGTAACAGTGAATTTGATAAATGTGCAAATAATTGTGCACATAATTTGTGAAAATTAAAAAAGAAACTATTAAAATGGTAGCAATTGCATTATTTTAACTGTATTTCACAACCCAAAAAGAAACAAAATTGGGGAGAAAATGGGAGTGGAGATTGAGAAATGACAAATTCATAGAATATTAGAGCTGGAAGGGCTGCAAGGACCATTTGGTCTATTCCCCTAACTACAGCACTCCTGAAAGATGCTCATCCAGCACCTGTTTAAAGACCTCCAAAGAAGAAAAATCCTCCAACCCGAGGCATCTATTCCATTCTTGAACACTTCTTACAATAATATAATAGTAAAAAATCTTCTCAATGTTTTAGTGGCATCTCTTCTCTGGCAATTGTGAATCCATCCACCATTGTCATGTTCTGCCTCTAGAGCAGGAATAAAATGGTTCAATCTTCTCCTTGAACATCCCTTCTGATATTTAAAGATGGCTATCATGTCACCCTCAGTCATCTCTCTTCCAAGCTAAATATAGCCAGCTTCCCTCTAAAGCTTGTTTCCAGATCTTTGCTCATCTTGATTGCCCTATCTGGGCACATTCCAGCTTGCCAATTTCCTTCTTGAATGTAGTGCCCAGAAATGGACGTAATATGCCAAGTGAGGTTTGACTAAAGCAAAGTAAAGCAGCACTTCAATCAGAGTGATTAACACATCTCTAGACTCAGGCATTCCACACAGACAATTAAAACAGATAACAAACAAACAAGAAAAAACCCTCAATCAAGAGTTGAAAGCAGATTTTAAAATAAAATAAAATGGCACTTGCAGATCATGATATTAAAAGCATTACTGAATTAAAAGGCAATTTAAAAAAAGCATTGCCATCCACATTTCATAAAAGCAATGTCGAATCAGACTTCTGGTGTTATGACAGGGGTTTAATGCTGTGTACTCCTTTTTTCTCTCCTTGCTTACAGTTTGCCCCTCTTTTTCATGCTGAAACTAGTAAGGCAATGTCCCCATGTTAATTTCATGCATAAACAGTGAGAGATGGGGAAGTTTGAGTCCATTTTTGGATTAGCCTTCTAGCCATCATATGAAATATATCAAATTGCTTTACTGTGTTCGATGGCAATTTAGCATAACTCAGAATATCACTGACAAAAAAAAGTGGTCCTATAAATGTTCACCTGCACTGTGCATGGAGGAATCATTTTTATTCCTCATGAATTAATTCCTGGGAGAGATGTCCTCAATGACAGGTAGCATAAGATCTCTTGTTTGGTTTATTGTTGACATGAATTTTTAGACAGCGGGTTGCCAGCAGTGTTTTCCAGGCAGAACAGACTGTTTACTAAAATGTGTTGTATCGAGCACTGCCATTCAAAACATAACATAGTAAAAACGTGTACTTCATTAGAAATCATGGTAGACCAATTTCCAGTACTCTGCCAGAGCGAATAAATGAATGCAGGGGGAAAATTAGAATACTTTTTTTTTAGTGTCCATGCTGCAGCCTGCCAGAGAAAATAATGAAAACTACTGCAAAGTGAAGATCCATAACTACAGTACACATAAAGATACACATTACCACACATATATAGTCTTGGTATAAGGGTTGCCATATCCCGCCCCCCGGAGGGACGTCCTGGTTTGGGGCAGTGCCGCCCGGTCCCGGTCCGGTTTGGCGCCCAAACCGTGACGGCCCCGCCCACCGCGGCCCCCGCGGCGGCTCCAAGGCCTTGCTGAGGCCTGGAAGGCTCTCCGCGGTTGGAGCTCCAGCCGCGGAGACGCTCCCTCCCGGGCCCCAGCGAGGCCTTTGAGACGCCCCGTGGTCGGAGCTCCGGCCGCGGGGGGCCTCCAAGGCCCCGCGAGGCCAGGGAGGAGGAGGAGGAGGCAGCTTCCCACCGCGGCCATCGGCGTGATGGGAACAGCCGCCGCCTCTTTCCCGGCCTGGGAGCCGGCCTAGCCTCCCTCTCAGCCGGGAGGAGGGGGAGGAAGCCTGGCACCACGGCGATCGCCGCGATGGCAGCTTCCCCCCGCCCTTCCCGGCCTGAAGCGCCGGCCTAGGCTCCCTCTCAGCTGGGAGGAGGGGGAGGAAGCCTGGCACCCAAAACGAGCCGATCGCCGCGATGCCAAGCTTCCCCGTGCCCTTCCCGGCTGGAGCCCGGCCTAGGCTCCCCTCAGGCGGGAGGAGGGGGAGAAACCTGGCACCGGCGGTGATCGCCGCGATGCCAAGCTTCCCCCCGCCCTTCCCGGCCTGAGAGCCGGCTAGGCTCCCTCTCAGGCCGGGAGGAGGGGAGGAAGCCTGGCACCCGAGGCGATCGCCACGAGCCAAGCTTCCCCGCGCCCTTCCCAGGCCTGAGAGCCGGCCTAGGCTCCCTCTCAGGCCAGGAGTAGTGGAGAAGCCTGCAACCGCAGCGATCGCCGCAATTGCCAAGCTTCCCCCCGCCTCTTCCCAGCCTGAGAGACCGGCCTAGGCTCCCTCTCCCGGAGGAGGAGGGAGGAAGCCTGGCACCGCGGCGATCGCCGTTAGCCAAGCTTCCCCCCCCTTCCCGGCCTGAGAGCCTGCCTGGCTCCCTCTCAGGCCGTGAGGAGGGGAGGAAGCCGGGCACCGCTGCAATCGCCGCGATTCCAGCGCCCCCTTTCCTCCTCCCGGCTTGGGAGCCGCCTAGGCGTCCTCCGAAGCCGGGAGAGGGAGGAGGACAGGGTTTGAAAATGTAGACTTTTTTTTTTTAATTTTTCCTAGCCAGGAAATTAAAAAAAAAGTCCTACTTTTCAAACCTGGTCCTACAGTTTGTCCCGGTTCAGAGGTCCTCCATTATGCCAACGATCTTGGGTAAGAAAACTAGTGGCAAATACAAGAAATAATTGGAGTTTTGTTCACCATTTGTTTGGTTTAGATCGGTGTGAACGTAGTGGTGTTACACTGAAGTCCAAACCAGTCTGCTAACCTCCACACACAACCCCCATTTTTTAAAATGCAGATGAAAGTGCTCTCTCCATTCCAACTGCCACTGCCCTGGCAACAGAAGAAGAAAAGAGTCAGGCACAGCTCCACAATGTCAGGTCAGAAACAGATGAAGCTCCCCCTGATCATCCCAACGGCCACTGCCCTGAACCCTTGAGGAAAAGAGAAAAGGGCAGGCAAGCTCCATCATGCCAAGGCCCAGAAACAGGTGAAAGGATCCAGTCCATTCCAACTATTGGCCTAGGAGGGAGAGAAAACTGCAGTATCGACTGGTTTTAATACACACATCCCACCATTTCCCTTTTCTTGGTACATCTTGTCTTATTTAGATGTTAAGCCTGATGGTGGGAAACAGACAGATTAACAATTGGAAGCTGCTCTGAGAGCCTTTGTGGCTGAAGAGTGGGGTATAAATACTCTGAATGAATGAATGAAAATGATGAATGAATGAATAAAATATTTCAGAGATCAGTTCAAAAAGTCCAACAGAGATGAACTGAAGATCTTTTTCTTGAGAACTCTCCTAAAGTATTTCCCATCACTTTCTTGACTGTGCTTGTTGTTATTGTTGCTGCTCGCTGCTGCTGTTGTTATGGCATCAAATGACATTGACTTATAGTATTCCTATGATGCAGAATCCCCACACTTCTGGCCCCCCAGTCTTAACTGTTCCTACGTCAGATCTCTGAAATGTAAGGGTGTGATTCCTTGATTCAATTAATATATTTATAATGTGGTCACCTCTTTTGCTAGCTGCCTTTCTACCTTACCAGGTATATACCTGTCATCTCATGATGCATCCAAAGTATGGTGCCCTTTTAGTCATTTTCAGCTTCTAGAAGAACTCAGCATTGGTTTGCTCTTGGACCCATTTTTCATATTTGAGGACTCTATACAATTCATAGTGTTTCTTCCAACATGACGTTTCTGATGAGTCGAGTTTCGTCTTGAAAGCTTTCTTCGCTCTCCAGGTTCCCAGCCAGACACAGATATCAAAAATAAATACCAACTTCAGTGTGATTTCCATCCATCGTCTAAACCATTTCACTCCTGTGTTTAAGCTTAATGTTTCTCCTCTCACGTTGTATGGCATTGTGTGTTTCTGAGTGTATGTATAAACAGACATGATAATAGCTAAAGCATCAAGATAAGAAGGATAAATGCAGATATATATTGTTCATTTCGTTATGGTCAGGAAGAGAACTAATGGGTTGAAGTTACATTTAGACTGATGGCTACATGGTATAGTGCAGACTCTAATGGAAGCCAGTTTCCATCTAATGAGCAAAGACGAAGGAACATTTATATTCACATGAAGAGGGAGTCAGCTCCCGCCCCGCCCTGAAACATCCTTGAACCTTCTAAGGCCTGCTGTGACCAATTCAATGACTTTTTTGGCGGATAAAACCCTCGAGAAGCGAAAGTCTTAATGCTGACAGAAGCAGAACCTAGAGTAAGGGTATCCAGAGCCTCCGTTGACTCTATAAACTGGATCGGTTTGAGGCGGTGAGTACCGAGGACGTGGACAAGATCGTCGGGAAGGTGTCCCGGAAAAACACCTGCTCCTCGCGATCCATGTCCTCGTGGGCTAGCGGCCCAGGGGGGGGCCGGCGCAACATTATTGTTGCAAAATCACCGGTTCATTAACAAATCTTTGAGGGAAGGCAATTTCCACGGAATTAAAATTGGCCATCGTAAAACCGATACTAAAAAAGCCCTCCCTCGACCCTGGTACTAATAATTATCGGCCAGTTTTCGCCTGCTTGCCATCTTAGGAAGGTGATCGAGAGGCAGTTCGATCCAGCTTCAGACGGTCTTGGAATGAAACTGATTATGTAGATCCATTTCAAACTGGCTTCCGGGCGGGTCATGGGTTTGAGACGGCCATGGTCGCCTTGGTCGATGATCTCCGTCTTGGCCATCGCAGGGGAAGCGTGTCCCTTTTGTGCTCTTGGGACTCTCAGCGGCTTTCGATACCAATAGACCATGGTATCCTTCTGGGGCGCCTGGCAGAGGTGGGAATCAAGGGCACTGCGCTCCAGTGTTCCAGCCCTACTCTCTGGGAGGTCCCAGATGGTGCAATCTGGGAGAACGTGTGCTCCGACTAGCGGGCCCCTTAAAACTGGGGTCCCTCAAGGAGCCATTCTGTCCTCCCATGCTATTTAACATTTACATGAAAACGCTGGGAGAGATCATCCGGAAACAGGGGCGCGGGTTACAGTACGCTGATGACACCCAAATCATTTTCCTCTATGTCTCCGACTGATGCAAGTGACTGGGATGGGGTCTCGTCTCTCGTGGCCTGCCTAGAGTCAGTAATTGGGCTGGATTGAGGGAAAAACCGACTCAAGTGAATCCAGAGAAAACGGAGGTACTAGGATAGGTTCCCCTGGTCCAGGAATGGCGGTGGTTCCACCTGGTCCGTGAACGGGGTCACGCTCCCTGTGAAGGAAAGCCGTGCGCAGTCTAGGGGTGCTTCTTGACGCTCGCTTCAACCTGACTGCTCAGGGGAATGCGACGGTCAAGAGCACCTGCTATCAGCTCAGCTTATCCGCCAGCTGCGCCCAACCTGGTTCAGAGGGACCTAGAAACTGTTGTACATGCTCTGGTAACCATCCGAGACTGGATTTCTGCAATGTATCTACATGGGGCAACCCTTATACCAAACTCGGAAGCTGCAAAGGTGCAGAACATGGCAGCCCGGCTGGTCACTGGCGTATCCAGGACCGGCCACATAACAGGTAGGAAAGAGCTCCATTGCTGCCCAGCTGCTTCCGGGCTCCAATATAAGGCCGTT
The DNA here is from genome assembly GCF_019175285.1 of Sceloporus undulatus. Taxonomy (NCBI): domain Eukaryota; kingdom Metazoa; phylum Chordata; class Lepidosauria; order Squamata; family Phrynosomatidae; genus Sceloporus; species Sceloporus undulatus. Next base: position 241,769,588 of record NC_056525.1, read on the forward strand.
GGTGATGACCTATAAAGCCCTAAATGTTGGGTCCAGGAACTAAAGGACGCCTCTCCCGTACATTCCGCCTCGCACCCCAGAACGTTGGGGCAGCAATTACTGAAGGTCCCTGCGGCTAGATTATCCTCCACCACACGAGGACATTTTCCACTGCGCCCAGCCCTTTGGAATACGCTGCCCACCGAGCTCCCGCTCGACTACCACCCACCCGGCCCAATTCAGGAGGACCTGAAAACCTTCTGGTCGCAACAGGCATTCCCCGACTAAAATCCTGTGGGCCTCCCTCCTCTTCTGTCGTGCAAGAGTTGGCTTTATGGGGCATTTATGCCTGTTTGTTATTGTATTTAGTTTGTTTAATCTGTATTGTAGTTATTATGTTTTATCCATTTGCTGTAAGCCACCCTGATCTTGGAAGGAAGCGGGTACAAATAAAAACGTTATTATATTATTATTATTATTATTATTATTATTATTATTATTCAGGTCTCCAAGAAGGATGATGTCGCCAGTCACTTTGGAGAAAGGAAGTTGGATGATGTCCCCCCCACCCAAAAAATGCATGACATTCAGAAAGGGCATTCGAAAAATCAGCTTCAGCTGATACGCCTGGAGCAAAATGCAACTTGTAGACACACACACACAGTTTACGAAGCATGATGTGAATCCATCCATCCACATGGAAATATGAGGAGAGGTTCAGAGATGCATTGATTCTGAGCATCTTATTTCCTCAAGCCTTATTTGCAGAGAGAAAGAAATACTTAAAAACTCAGATGCCAATACATGAAGTTCAACAGACCACAACTTTATTAAAGACACATCACATAAAAGATAAAAAGAATCATGGCAGGTCAAACCATAGGCCTATCTAATCCAACGTTTCTCTTCCAGGGTGACTAACCAGATGGTGGCATATTTTGTTATATCCACGGCTTTCCTTTCTTTTATGTTGATGGGATGTTTTAGGAGTTTTCCCTGGCTGAATGAGATTTGTTATTCTTTCCAGTGCATTTGAACACTGCCCTGGCATCTGTAAGGATCTAAGACCATTTAAAAATGTTTTGATTAAAATTATGAACAAATAAATAAGGATACTCTTAAGATCAGTGCAGGGAGGGAGGAATATAGCTACAGATACTATCTTTCATTTTCAGTTTTGTTGCATTTCTCACAGTCTGTGCCATGCAGAAATTTGAACATCTTTTGGTAATCATTTTTTCCAATGTATACTTTTTTATTCTCCCCTCTTCATTGTAGAAATGTTATGCATTTCTCTACTGACAAAAACATTATTTATGTGTGTGTGTGTATGAGTATTTCAAATATATGTATTTTTAGTTGTCTCCATTCACTGGCATGTAATTCAGAAGGAGGACAAGAAAACAACAACTACTAACAGTTTCTGCTCAAAAATGAGCAAAAGTCTAGCTCAAGGATCCTGTATGGAATATAACTTTATACTCAAGGAGTTATGCAGTGGCTGCATAATTCATTTGATTAATGAATTGTAGTATCAAGGATACAATCCAACATCCTCTTGGTGTAGTGTTAATATATGTATGCAGAGATATGTTGTACTATCATTAAGCAGCTCTTGTGCAGAACAGCAATATTGTATAACACAGGTAAATGACTAGGTGCTGTTTTATAATGCACACTATGCAACTGCAGTGGATGCTATTCAACTGCAATGCACAATGTGCAATGAGCAACAGAAATATACAGTGTGCAATTCCAACACACAATGAGGAATTGCTATACACAATATGAAACTGCAAAGTACAATATTCAACCACAATGTGAAACTGCAAGACACAATGCTCACCTGAAAAGTGCAATGCACAAAGTGGCTAAATGTGTGGTTTATGACACTCCTTTTCTGACACTGTCAGAATAATATGTCTGTTGCATTATGGATCATAATTCACCCACATATGTAGCATGATTTACTCATACATATCTCACCAACAAAATAACAGCTTGTGCATCCATGTGCAACAGGGCACAGTCATTTGAAATCAACAAACATACACAAATGGTATGCCATGTAGAATTCTGGATGGAATAGTGATACCACAAACAAGTAGTTCAACATGTTTCAGTAAACAGAATTCCATAGCATAGAACCAGAGCATTTAAAGTGGTGTCAAGACAGATTATCTCTGCAGTGTGGATGCAGCCTCAGTTTCAGAGGAAGGCAAAGACAAACTTACTTGAGCAAATCTTGCCAAGAAAACACCATGATAGGATTGCCTTAGAGTTACAATAAGTAAGAAATGACTTGAAGGCACAAAACAACAAACAACAAACAACTAAAAATGTGGAAAAATTGGTTTTAATTTAGATATGCAGTTTAATAACTTTTTAAGGAAATATATTGTTTTTATGCTGTATGTTAATGTTGTAAACCGCCCGGATTGTTTCGCCACAGGGCGGTATATAAATAAAATTTATTATTATTATTATTATTATTATTATTATTATTATTATTATTATTATTA